>NW_026126974.1:0-55460 GCF_943737965.1 Phodopus roborovskii
GAGTGAGAGGTACAATCTATCAAGGTGGAGAAGAATTGTACAAATCATGACAATAGACTCATGAGCCTAAGACTCTAACTATTGATGGGCAAGGAAGCCAAGAACAGACGGGAAGTGACAGCTGACCCAAACTTCAAGGCACTCACCCAATGGTCTACTATCTCAGTGAGAGCCCAGCTCTGAAAGTCCACAAATTTATATGTGGTGATATATTATGTATGATTTGTCAAAGCTTGCCCGAGGGATTCAAAAAGCAAAGCCAGTCACAAGCTATTGCAATCAGGCAAGGTGACACATACCTTTGTCTCAGCATCCATACCAGCTAGACAGGCGATGGTGGCACACGCTTTGGGTGGATTTCTGTGAGTTTGAAACCTACCAAGGATACACTAGAGTGAATCAGTCTATAAAATTACCAGAGCTCATGCCTTTAATCCCAGCTCTAGAGAGGCATATAAAAAACAGAAACCCTAATGTCTCAGGCTGCATTAGCAGATTTGGTCTCTAGGCACCCTGGAGAGGGCATTCTGAGGTTTGCTGGGAATCTTGCAGGGACAGGATCACCCCCTTTTAGACTGAGGTAGAAGTAAGGGCTAGTGTCTGCTGCTCTAACCTTCAGCTTGATGCTTGAACCCCAATATCTGTCTCTGGGTTTTTATTTTTGGTGTTACAGTTACACACCTGGAAGTGTGCAGCAACACATGGAGGAGAGACCTTCCACGTCCGAACTATGGTGTTCCACTCTTGTCCCCTCTGACTCACACGAGTATCTGGTGTCTATTAATCATCTGCAGGCTGTCCAGGGCATGGGCCTGGCCCTCGTCTACACTGAGGCCATTAGAAGCATGGAAGTGTCCCAGCTGTGGTCAGTTCTCTACTTCTTCATGCTGCTGATGATGCTGGGTATGGGGATCCTGCTTGGACACACAGTGGCCATGCTCACCCATCTGACAGACAGCAAGGTCTTCTCCAGCTACCAACCCAAGGCGGCCATTGCAGGTGAGGACACCAGGGTGGAGGCTGGGCAACTATGGATGGCAAAATGCAAGACAATCAGTGGAGGGGTCTTATTAGGGGCCACGTGCTGCTAAGACAACCCCAGAGGGGCTGCAGGGATGTAGCTGTGCTCCTGCAATGGTGATACTCAGCTCCACTTGGATCAGTTTTTCTAGAAGCTGTATGCACATGCAATATGCACCACAGAGACCCATTTTTTTATTTCACCACCTTGCCACCCAGCCAGGATCATGAAAACCCTCATGTGCCTCTGATGGCACTATGTCCATGATAGATAATGTCACTTCTGATCACATGTCCTAGTTATCATGTGGGAGTATCCTCTTCCCCGTTCCTCGAAGCTTGATAGCACTTGGCATTTTTTTTTTTCATAAATTGGGACACTGTGGTCCACTGTACAAATGCATGTAGCTCCCAATCCAGCACTTAATCATCTCCTGAGGGAGCAACCCGGTGTTTGACATAATATGGTATGGCAGTGGGAAGGGCTACTATGAATTCAGAGGCACCATGCAAAGCCTTGGGAAGTCAGACAAAAACCTGGAAAGAGTCAAATATTGACTCTGCCATGTTGTACTACAGGGAGATATCAGACAACACTAAGCCCTGGCATCCCGGTACACAAGGGATCCCTGACTACTACTTTGGAGGCTTAATCTGCTAAGGTTGATGACCAGACCGAAGCAAGTGATAGCAGCTATGTAAATTGTAATTTTCTCCCAAACCAATCCTTCTCTAGGACCCCACACCACATTTCAGTCCAATTCTCACAGTCTCAAGGGCTATGTTTGGTATGTTCAGCATTCCTAGACTTTCAGCCATTATGATGTCCCCTAAAGTGCAACAACCTAACTGTTGTTGTTGTTTTCCTGCTATGAAATCCCCTGCAAAGCAGCTCTTAAAGCTGATGTGGGGACTCGCCCTCCACAGCAAACCTAGGTATCTATGGCTCTTGTTGACATCTAATGTGGGATGACTCAGGGGAGTCTCAGAGAGATGAGCTGCAATCTGGTGCTCCTGGTCAGGTGTGCCACATCAACTGTGCCATCGGCATAGAGTTCACCATAGAGGCTGGGAAATACTGGTTTGACATCTTCAATGACTCTGCAGGCACGCTGTCCCTGCTGCTCCGCATGGTGGTGGAGATCCTAGCTGTGTGCTAAGTGTATGGGCTAAAGAGGTAAGGAGACTCCAGAACCTGCCTGCTATAGAGGGCAGAGAATCTGTGAGGAAACATCCAGAAGAAAATCATCTTTCCTCTATGCGCATTTCAGTTTTAGATATCAGAACTGGCAGTTTAGTCTCTGCCCTCTGATCTCAGCTATCACTTACTTCCTCAGTTTACCTGTATCCAACAGTTTCTTTTTCTAAACGTTTGCTTTTTTTTTTCCTTTCCCATGTTGTATCCTGGTGTGTTTGCCTGCTAGCCCTGCTCTATTTGTGGCTTTCTGGGATGGGACTCAGTCTCCAGGACTAGATTCTGTGATCTTCCACCATCAGAGCTTTTCAAGAAACCTGACTGGAGTCCAGTTTGAAAAGACAGCCCATGGACGTGTCAGTTTTTTTACCTTGTTGCCCTGGCCAGCACTGGGATATGTTTTACCTCCCCGGTGATGGGATATATTTCTGGGGCCGATATTCCTAATTAGGGCAGCCTCCAAGCCTGGGCGTTATCATATCATAGGGGTATCTTGTGAAAACTGGACGAGTGCCTGAAGATGTTTTAAGCGAGGGGGCCTGGGTTGAAGTCCAACATCTCAGACATTCCTTGGTGTTCTGGGACTACATGCTGAGAACCACTGGTGGGGTGTTTGGATTTCCAATTTTCTGCCAAGCACCAGCAGCAGCATCAGCAGCAAAAGGAACCCTGGGAAACTCATGCCCTCCACTCACCCAGCTCTCTGTTGAGTGAGGTCATATAAGGGATTCAGAGGTTGTTTGGGTGTGATCTGGGTCAAAGAGCTGTGCCATGCCTTCCTCTACCTTAGATTTTTCTGATGGTTTTTGTTTAGGTAAAACCCAGCCATGACGCTCCAAATGGCAGGCTGTCCATTGAGAAACACTCCCCACTGTCTCTTTAAGAAGAGCCAGCGTCCCATGACATACTGAGTCATCTCCAGTAAGTTAGGTATTGAGAATGGTGGCTCCCCCCTTTCCCACAACCCTCGCAAGTATTCAGCCATGAAAAGGTTTGTGAACCAAAGAAAAGGCTTATAATTTGTGGCATTTCCAAACTGACTTATTTTATCCTCTACTCTTATGCACTCCCTCAGCTTATGACATTTTCAAGCTTTAAAGATATGGTGACCAGTTTCTGGATCACCCAAGGTTAAGAAGTTTAAAATGGTCATCTAGAAAAAAAAAGCCAGTTTTCAGGGAGGAACGGGACAGGCCAGGAAGTGGATGTTTCAGATTAGAATAAAGTCAAAGAGAGGCCAGGACCTCAGCTCTTGGGGTGACTGAAGAAGGGACACAGATATATCCTAGAAGTGATGTAAAGCAATGGGGAGGAGGTAGGGACTCGGGGAATCTTGCACTTCTGCTGGTGACCCAAACAGCAGACAGGAGGAAGCTTTGGCTCATTCAGGAGGCAGCAGCACCACCTATTGGCTGTCAGTAACAGAAGTCTCCTTGCTCTGCCTCAGCCAGCTAACTCCAAAGGGGGAGGGGGTGGAGGGAGGAGGGAGGGGCATGGAGAGAGACAGGTAAGACAGAATTACTCTCATAGACCTTAATTGGCTTGACTCTATAGTTAGAAAACATACTGGGCAAAATGAAATTAAACATGTTCTACCCTAACATGTGCAGGATACCAAAGGAAAAGAAAAATAATGTATAGAAAGTGGACATGAGGCTCAGTGGTTCAGAAAACTAGCTGCTTTTCCAGAGGACATGGGTTCTATTCTCAGCACCCACATGGCATGCTACAGCTACCTTTAACTCAACCTTCAGAGGATTTCTCTCTCTCTCTCTCTCTCTCTCTCTCTGTGTGTGTGTGTGTGTGTGTGTGTGTGTGTGTCTGTCTGTCTCTCTGTCTCACACACATACACACACACACACACACGCACACACACGCACACTGCACACACATGCATGCAAGCAAAACACCAATGCATATAAAATAAAATTTTAAAAAGTAAATGGCAATGATGTATACAGAGTGCTCGTTGGGTAAAACTTGTATTTGCTTTTTTTGAACCTTCTTTCAAGCAGTTGGCTACCTAGCACACACAGGCTAGCTGATGTGATTATCTGGAGATTCAGCAGCTTGTTCTATGATTGAAGTCCATTACACATCAAGATAGAATAAGGTTCACAGTGTATACAGACACCATTAGTCTAATTTTTGCATATTTCAGTCGAACTACATTTGATTGAATAGAATTACCATGAGAAATAACTCCCTGTCTACTCCTTCTCTCTTCAGCCATAACTAATCCAATATTAACATTACAGTGACCATTTAAACCAATAATTATGTTAATCATTGAAAACACTATTGTTGTTTCTAAGTCATTGATTCCAATTGTCTTTGATGTGTTGCTTTCGGTGGTAGTCAGGGGCAGGAAAGTGAGATCAGAGTACCCCAATAGGGAGTATTTTAACACGGACAGTGTTTAGAATTGATGGCTCCTGCTATAATTGTGAAATAATTGTTGTGTGATATCTAATATTCAGTTAAAAATCTCAGAGTCATGTTATACTTATCTGTTTCTGAAGCCTACTATTCCCACTGTGCTTACTCCACTGAGCTTATTTACATTTATGTATCGTTCAATACAAAATTGTGTTGCTATAACCAAATACCTAACGCGGTCATGAGGGAGGTACTTATTTTGGTCTCCTGAGTGAGAGGTACAATCTATCATGGTGGAGAAGGATTGTACAATTCATGACAATAGACTCATGAGCCTAAGACTCTAACTATTGATGGGCAAGGAAGCCAAGAACAGACAGGAAGTGACAGTGGGCTACAAAACTTCAAGGCACTCACCCAATGGTCTACTATCTCCAGTGAGAGCCCAGCTCTGAAAGTCCACAAATTTATATGTGGTGATATATTATGTATGATTTGTCAAAGCTTGCCTGAGCATTCAAAAAGCAAAGCCAGTCAAAAGCTATTGCAATCAGGCAAAGGTGACACATACCTTTAATTCCAGCATCCATACCAGCTGGCCAGGCAGTGGTGGCATGCGCTTTGGGTGGATTTCTGTGAGTTTGAAACCTACCAAGGATACACTAGAGTGAATCAGTCTATAAGATTACCAGAGCTCATGCCTTTAATCCCAGCTCTAGAGAGGCATATAAAAAACAGAAACCCAATGTCTCAGGCTGCATTGTGAGATTTGGTCTCTAGGCACCCTGAGGAGAGGCAGCATTCTGAGGTTTGCTAGAGATCTTGCAGGGACAGGATCACCCCTTTTAGACTGAGGTAGAAGTAAGGGCTAGTGTCTTGGCTGCTTTGCTGCTCTGACCTTCAGCTTGATGCTTGAACCCCAATATCTGTCTCTGGGTTTTTATTTTTGGTGTTACAGTTACACACCTGGAAGTGTGCAGCAACACATGGAGGAGAGACCTTCCACGTCTGAACTATGTTGTTCCGCTCTTGTCCCCTCTGACTCACAGGAGTATCTGGTGTCTATTAATCATCTGCAGGCTGTCCAGGGCATGGGCCTGGCCTTTATCGTCTACACTGAGGCCATTAGAAGCATGGAAGTGTCCCAGCTGTGGTCAGTTCTCTACTTCTTCATCTGCTGATGATGCTGGGTATGGGGATCTTGCTTGGACACACAGTGGCCATGCTCACCCATCTGACAGACAGCAAGGTCTTCTCCAGCTAACAACCCAAGGCGGCCATTGCAGGTGAGGACACCAGGCAGTGGAGGCTGGGCAACTATGGATGGCAAAATGCAAGACAATCAGTGGAGGGGTCTTATTAGGGGCCACGTGCTGCTAAGACAACCCCAGAGGGGCTGCAGGGATGTAGCTGTGCTCCTGCAATGGTGATACTCAGCTCCACTTGGATCAGTTTTTCTAGGAGCTGTATGCACATGCAATATGCACCACAGAGACCCATTTTTTGTTTCACCACCTTGCCACCCAGCCAGGATCATGAAAACCCTCATGTGCCTCTGATGGCACTATGTCCATGATAGATAATGTCACTTCTGATCACATGTCCTAGTTATCATGTGGGGAAGTATCCTCTTCCCCGTTCCTCGAAGCTTGATAGCACTTGGCATTTTTTTCATGAATTGGGACACTGTGGTCCACTGTACAAATGCAAGTAGCTCTCAATCCTGCACTTAATCATCTCCTGAGGGAACAACCCGGTGTTTGACATAATATGGTATGGCAGTGGGAAGGGCTACTATGAATTCAGAGGCACCATGCAAAGCCTTGGGAAGTCAGACAAAAACCTGGAAAGAGTCAAATATTGACTCTGCCATGTTGTACTACAGGGAGATATCAGACAACACTAAGCCCTGGCATCCCGGTACACAAGGGATCCCTGACTACTACTTTGGAGGCTAAATCTGCTCAGGTTGATGACCAGACCCAAGCAAGTGATAGCAGCTATGTAAATTGTAATTTTCTCCCAAACCAATCCTTCTCTAGGACCCCACACCACATTTCAGTCCAATTCTCACAGTCTCAAGGGCTATGTTTTGGTATGTTCAGCATTCCTAGACTCTCAGCCATTATGATGTCCCCTAAAGTGCAATAACCTAACTGTTGTTTTTGTTTTCCTGCTATGAAATCCCCTGCAAAGCAGCTCTTAAAGCTGATGTGGGGACTCGCCCTCCACAGCAAACCTAGGTATCTATGGCTCTTGTTGACATCTAATGTGGGATGACTCAGGGAGTCTCAGAGAGATGAGCTGCAATCTGGTGCTCCTGGTCAGGTGTGCCACATCAACTGTGCCATCGGCAAAGAGTTCACCATAGAGGCTGGGAAATACTGGTTTGACATCTTCAATGACTCTGCAGGCACGCTGTCCCTGCTGCTCCGCATGGTGGTGGAGATCCCTAGCTGTGTGCTAAGTGTATGGGCTAAAGAGGTGAGGAGACTCCAGAACCTGCCTGCTATAGAGGGCAGAGAATCTGTGGGGAAACATCCAGAAGAAAATCATCTTTCCTCTATGCGCATTTCAGTTTTAGATACCAGAACTGGCAGTTTAGTCTCTGCCCTCTGATCTCAGCTATCACTTACTTCCTCAGTTTACCTGCTATCCAACAGTTTCTTTTTCCTAAACGTTTCCTTTTTTTTTCCTTTCCCATGTTGTATCCTGGTGTGTTTGCCTGCTGGCCCTGCTCTAATTGTGGCTTTCTGGGATGGGACTCAGTCTCCAGGACTAGATTCTGTGATCTTCCACCATCAGAGCTTTTCAAGAAACCTGACTGGAGTCCAGTTTGAAAAAGACAGCCCATGGACGTGTCAGTTTTTACCTTGTTGCCCTGGCCAGCACTGGGATATGTTTTACCTCCCCGGTGATGGGATATATTTCTGGGGCCGATATTCCTAATTAGGGCAGCCTCCAAGCCTGGGCGTTATCATATCATAGGGGTATCTTGTGAAAACTGGACGAGTGCCTGAAGATGTTTTAAGCGAGGGGGCCTGGTTTGAAGTCCAACATCTCAGACATTCCTTGGTGTTCTGGGACTTGCTGAGAACCACTGGTGGGGTGTTTGGATTTCCAATTTTCTGCCAAACACCAGCACAGCATCAGCAGCAACAAGGAACCCTGGGGAAACTCATGCCCTCCCACTCACCCAGCCCTGTTGAGTGAGGTCATATAAGGGATTCAGAGGTTGTTTGGGTGTGATCTGGGTCAAAGAGCTGTGCCATGCCTTCCTCTACCTTAGATTTTTCTGATGGTTTTGGTTTAGGTAAAAACCAGCCATGATGCTCTAAATGGCAGGCTGTCCATTGAGAAACACTCCCCACTGTCTCTTTAAGAAGAGCCAGGGTCCCATGACATACTGAGTCATCTCCAGTAAGGTAGGTATTGAGAATGGTGGCTCCCCCCTTTCCCACAACCCTCGCAAGTATTCAGCCATGAAAAGGTTTGTGAACCAAAGAAAAGGCTTATAATTTGTGGCATTTCCAAACTGACTTATTTTATCCTCTACTCTTATGCCTCCCTCAGCTTATGACATTTTCAAGCTTTTAAAGATATGGTGACCAGTTTCTGGATCACCCAAGGTTAAGAAGTTTAAATGGTCATCTAGAAAAAAAATGCCAGTTTTCAGGGAGAACGGGATAGGCCAGGAAGTGGATGTTTCAGATTAGAATAAAGTCAAAGAGAGGCCAGGACCTCAGCTCTTGGGGTGACTGAAGAAGGGACACAGATATATCCTAGAAGTGATGTAAAGCAATGGGGGAGGGAGGTAGGAACTCGGGGAATCTTGCACTTCTGCTGGTGACCCAAACAGCAGACAGGAGGAAGCTTTGGCTCATTCAGGAGGCAGCAGCACCACCTAGTGGCTGTCAGTAACAGAAGTCTCCTTGCTCTGCCACAGCCAGCTAACTCCAAAGGGGGGAGGGGGTGGAGGGAGGAGGAGGGCATGGAGAGAGACAGGTAAGACAGAATTACTCTCATAGACCTTAATTGGCTTGACTCTATAGTTAGAAATCATACTGGGCAAAATGAAATTAAACATGTTCTACCCTAACATGTGCAGGATACCAAAAGAAAAGAAAATAATGTATAGAAAGTGGACATGAGGCTCAGTGGTTCAGAAAACTAGCTGCTTTTCCAGAGGACATGGGTTCTATTCTCAGCACCCACATGGCATGCTACAGCTACCTTTAACTCAACCTTCAGAGGATTTCTCTCTCTCTCTCTCTCTCTCTCTGTGTGTGTGTGTGTGTGTGTGTGTGTGTGTCTCTCTCTCTGTCTGTCTGTCTCACACACATACACAAACACACACACACACACACACCCGCGCACATACATGCACACACATGCATGCAAGCAAAACACCAATGCATATAAAATAAAATTTTAAAAAGAAAATGGCAATGATGTATACAGAGTGCTCGTTGGGTAAAACTTGTATTTGCTTTTTTGAACCTTGTTTCAAGCAGTTGGCTACCTGGCACGCACAGGCTAGCTGATGTGATTATCTGAGATTCAGCAGCTTGTTCTACGATTGAAGTCCATTACACATGAAGATAGAATAAGGTTCACAGTGTATACAGACACCATTAGTCTAATTTTTGCATATTTCGGTCGAACTACATTTGATTGAATAGAATTACCATGAGAAATAACTCCCTGTCTACTCCTTCTCTCTTCAGCCATAACTAATCCAATATTAACATTACAGTGACCATTTAAACCAATAATTATGTTAATCATTGAAAACACTATTGTTGTTTCTAAGTCATTGATTCCAATTGTCTTTGATGTGTTGCTTTCAGTGGTAGTCAGGGGCAGGAAAGTGAGATCAGAGTACCCCAATAGGGAGTATTTTAACACGGACAGTGTTTAGAATTGATGGCTCCTGCTAATAATAGTGAAATAATTGTTGTGTGATATCTAATATTCAGTTAAAAATCTCAGAGTCATGTTATACTTATCTGTTTCTGAAGCCTACTATTCCCACTGTGCTTACTCCACTGAGCTTATTTACATTTATGTATCGTTCAATACAAAATTGTGTTGCTATAACCAAATACCTAACGCGGTCATGAGGGAGGTACTTATTTTGGTCTCCTGAGTGAGAGGTACAATCTATCATGGTGGAGAAGGATTGTACAATTCATGACAATAGACTCATGAGCCTAAGACTCTAACTATTGATGGGCAAGGAAGCCAAGAACAGACAGGAAGTGACAGCGGGCTACAAAACTTCAAGGCACTCACCCAATGGTCTACTATCTCCAGTGAGAGCCCAGCTCTGAAAGTCCACAAATTTATATGTGGTGATATATTATGTATGATTTGTCAAAGCTTGCCCGAGGATTCAAAAAGCAAAGCCAGTCAAAAGCTATTGCAATCAGGCAAAGGTGACACATACCTTTAATCCCAGCATCCATACCAGCTAGCCAGGCAGTGGTGGCACACGCTTTGGGTGGATTTCTGTGAGTTTGAAACCTCCCAGGGATACACTAGAGTGAATCAGTCTATAAGATTACCAGAGCTCATGCCTTTAATCCCAGCTCTAGAGAGGCATATAAAAAACAGAAACCCAATGTCTCAGGCTGCATTGTGAGATTTGGTCTCTAGGCACCCTGAGGAGAGGCAGCATTCTGAGGTTTGCTAGAGATCTTGCAGGGACAGGATCACCCCCTTTTAGACTGAGGTAGAAGTAAGGGCTAGTGTCTTGGCTGCTTTGCTGCTCTGACCTTCAGCTTGATGCTTGAACCCCAATATCTGTCTCTGGGTTTTTATTTTTGGTGTTACAGTTACACACCTGGAAGTGTGCAGCAACACATGGAGGAGAGACCTTCCACGTCCGAACTATGGTGTTCTACTCTTGTCCCCTCTGACTCACACGAGTATCTGGTGTCTATTAATCATCTGCAGGCTGTCCAGGGCATGGGCCTGGCCTTTATCGTCTACACTGAGGCCATTAGAAGCATGGAAGTGTCCCAGCTGTGGTCAGTTCTCTACTTCTTCATGCTGCTGATGATGCTGGGTATGGGGATCCTGCTTGGACACACAGTGGCCATGCTCACCCATCTGACAGACAGCAAGGTCTTCTCCAGCTACCAACCCAAGGCGGCCATTGCAGGTGAGGACACCAGGCAGTGGAGGCTGGGCAACTATGGATGGCAAAATGCAAGACAATCAGTGGAGGGGTCTTATTAGGGGCCACGTGCTGCTAAGACAACCCCAGAGGGGGCTGCAGGGATGTAGCTGTGCTCCTGCAATGGTGATACTCAGCTCCACTTGGATCAGTTTTTCTAG
Organism: Phodopus roborovskii; assembly: GCF_943737965.1. Lineage (NCBI taxonomy): Eukaryota > Metazoa > Chordata > Mammalia > Rodentia > Cricetidae > Phodopus > Phodopus roborovskii. The sequence continues at coordinate 10,937 of NW_026126974.1, forward strand.
GAGCTGTATGCACATGCAATATGCACCACAGAGACCCATTTTTTATTTCACCACCTTGCCACCCAGCCAGGATCATGAAAACCCTCATGTGCCTCTGATGGCACTATGTCCATGATAGATAATGTCACTTCTGATCACATGTCCTAGTTATCATGTGGGAAGTATCCTCTTCCCCGTTCCTTGAAGCTTGATAGCACTTGGCATTTTTTTTTCATAAATTGGGACACTGTGGTCCACTGTACAAATGCATGTAGCTCCCAATCCAGCACTTAATCATCTCCTGAGGGAGCAACCCGGTGTTTGACATAATATGGTATGGCAGTGGGAAGGGCTACTATGAATTCAGAGGCACCATGCAAAGCCTTGGGAAGTCAGACAAAAACCTGGAAAGAGTCAAATATTGACTCTGCCATGTTGTACTACAGGGAGATATCAGACAACAAACTAAGCCCTGGCATCCCGGTACACAAGGGATCCCTGACTACTACTTTGGAGGCTTAATCTGCTAAGGGTTGATGACCAGACCCAAGCAAGTGATAGCAGCTATGTAAATTGTAATTTCCTCCCAAACCAATCCTTCTCTAGGACCCCACACCACATTTCAGTCCAATTCTCACAGTCTCAAGGGCTATGTTTTGGTATGTTCAGCATTCCTAGACTTTCAGCCATTATGATGTCCCCCTAAAGTGCAACAACCTAACTGTTGTTGTTGTTTTCCTGCTATGAAATCCCCTGCAAAGCAGCTCTTAAAGCTGATGTGGGGACTCGCCCTCCACAGCAAACCTAGGTATCTATGGCTCTTGTTGACATCTAATGTGGGATGACTCAGGGAGTCTCAGAGAGATGAGCTGCAATCTGGTGCTCCTGGTCAGGTGTGCCACATCAACTGTGCCATCGGCAAAGAGTTCACCATAGAGGCTGGGAAATACTGGTTTGACATCTTCAATGACTCTGCAGGCACGCTGTCCCTGCTGCTCCGCATGGTGGTGGAGATCCTAGCTGTGTGCTAAGTGTATGGGCTAAAGAGGTAAGGAGACTCCAGAACCTGCCTGCTATAGAGGGCAGAGAATCTGTAGGGAAACATCCAGAAGAAAAATCATCTTTCCTCTATGCGCATTTCAGTTTTAGATACCAGAACTGGCAGTTTAGTCTCTGCCCTCTGATCTCAGCTATCACTTACTTCCTCAGTTTACCTGTATCCAACAGTTTCTTTTTTCTAAACGTTTCCTTTTTTTTTTTCCTTTCCCATGTTGTATCCTGGTGTGTTTGCCTGCTAGCCCTGCTCTATTTGTGGCTTTCTGGGATGGGACTCAGTCTCCAGGACTAGATTCTGTGATCTTCCACCATCAGAGCTTTTCAAGAAACCTGACTGGAGTCCAGTTTGAAAAGACAGCCCATGGACGTGTCAGTTTTTTTACCTTGTTGCCCTGGCCAGCACTGGGATATGTTTTACCTCCCCGGTGATGGGATATATTTCTGGGGCCGATATTCCTAATTAGGGCAGCCTCCAAGCCTGGGCGTTATCATATCATAGGGGTATCTTGTGAAAACTGGACGAGTGCCTGAAGATGTTTTAAGCGAGGGGGCCTGGGTTGAAGTCCAACATCTCAGACATTCCTTGGTGTTCTGGGACTACATGCTGAGAACCACTGGTGGGGTGTTTGGATTTCCAATTTTCTGCCAAGCACCAGCAGCAGCATCAGCAGCAACAAGGAACCCTGGGGGAAACTCATGCCCTCCACTCACCCAGCCCTGTTGAGTGAGGTCATATAAGGGGATTCAGAGGTTGTTTGGGTGTGATCTGGGTCAAAGAGCTGTGCCATGCCTTCCTCTACCTTAGATTTTTCTGATGGTTTTGGTTTAGGTAAAACCCAGCCATGACGCTCTAAACGGCAGGCTGTCCATTGAGAAACACTCCCCACTGTCTCTTGGAAGAAGAGCCAGGGTCCCATGACATACTGAGTCATCTCCAGTAAGTTAGGTATTGAGAATGGTGGCTCCCCCCTTTCCCACAACCCTCGCAAGTATTCAGCCATGAAAAGGTTTGTGAACCAAAGAAAAGGCTTATAATTTGTGGCATTTCCAAACTGACTTATTTTATCCTCTACTCTTATGCACTCCCTCAGCTTATGACATTTTCAAGCTTTTAAAGATATGGTGACCAGTTTCTGGATCACCCAAGGTTAAGAAGTTTAAATGGTCATCTAGAAAAAAAATGCCAGTTTTCAGGGAGAACGGGACAGGCCAGGAAGTGGATGTTTCAGATTAGAATAAAGTCAAAGAGAGGCCAGGACCTCAGCTCTTGGGGTGACTGAAGAAGGGACACAGATATATACTAGAAGTGATGTAAAGCAATGGGGGAGGAGGTAGGAACTCGGGGAATCTTGCACTTCTGCTGGTGACCCAAACAGCAGACAGGAGGAAGCTTTGGCTCATTCAGGAGGTAGCAGCACCACCTAGTGGCTGTCAGTAACAGAAGTCTCCTTGCTCTGCCACAGCCAGCTAACTCCAAAGGGGGAGGGGGTGGAGGGAGGAGGAGGGCATGGAGAGAGACAGGTAAGACAGAATTACTCTCATAGACCTTAATTGGCTTGACTCTATAGTTCAGAAATCATACTGGGCAAAATGAAATTAAACATGTTCTACCCTAACATGTGCAGGATACCAAAAGAAAAGAAAAGAATGTATAGAAAGTGGACATGAGGCTCAGTGGTTCAGAAAACTAGCTGCTTTTCCAGAGGACATGGGTTCTATTCTCAGCACCCACATGGCATGCTACAGCTACCTTTAACTCAACCTTCAGAGGATCCCCCTTTCTCTCTCTCTCTCTCTCTCTCTCTCTGTGTGTGTGTGTGTGTGTGTGTGTCTCTCTCTCTCTGTCTGTCTGTCTCACACACATACACAAACACACACACACACACACACACACGCACGTGGTGGCACATACATGCACACACATGCATGCAAGCAAAACACCAATGCATATAAAATAAAATTTTAAAAAGAAAATGGCAATGATGTATACAGAGTGCTCGTTGGGTAAAACTTGTATTTGCTTTTTTGAACCTTCTTTCAAGCAGTTGGCTACCTGGCACACGCACAGGCTAGCTGATGTGATTATCTGAGATTCAGCAGCTTGTTCTACGATTGAAGTCCATTACACATGAAGATAGAATAAGGTTCACAGTGTATACAGACACCATTAGTCTAATTTTTGCATATTTCGGTCGAACTACATTTGATTGAATAGAATTACCATGAGAAATAACTCCCTGTCTACTCCTTCTCTCTTCAGCCATAACTAATCCAATATTAACATTACAGTGACCATTTAAACCAATAAATTATGTTAATCATTGAAAACACTATTGTTGTTTCTAAGTCATTGATTCCAATTGTCTTTGATGTGTTGCTTTCAGTGGTAGTCAGGGGCAGGAAAGTGAGATCAGAGTACCCCAATAGGGAGTATTTTAACACGGACAGTGTTTAGAATTGAAGGCTCCTGCTAATAATTGTGAAATAATTGTTGTGTGATATCTAATATTCAGTTAAAAATCTCAGAGTCATGTTATACTTATCTGTTTCTGAAGCCTACTATTCCCACTGTGCTTACTCCACTGAGCTTATTTACATTTATGTATCGTTCAATACAAAATTGTGTTGCTATAACCAAATACTCTAACGCGGTCATGAGGGAGGTACTTATTTTGGTCTCCTGAGTGAGAGGTACAATCTATCATGGTCGAGAAGGATTGTACAATTCATGACAATAGACTCATGAGCCTAAGACTCTAACTATTGATGGGCAAGGAAGCCAAGAACAGACAGGAAGTGACAGCGGGCTACAAAACTTCAAGGCACTCACCCAATGGTCTACTATCTCCAGTGAGAGCCCAGCTCTGAAAAGTCCACAAATTTATATGTGGTGATATATTATGTATGATTTGTCAAAGCTTGCCCGAGGATTCAAAAAGCAAAGCCAGTCAAAAGCTATTGCAATCAGGCAAAGGTGACACATACCTTTAATCCCAGCATCCATACCAGCTAGCCAGGCAGTGGTGGCACACGCTTTGGGTGGATTTCTGTGAGTTTGAAACCTCCCAGGGATACACTAGAGTGAATCAGTCTATAAGATTACCAGAGCTCATGCCTTTAATCCCAGCTCTAGAGAGGCATATAAAAAACAGAAACCCAATGTCTCAGGCTGCATTGTGAGATTTGGTCTCTAGGCACCCTGAGGAGAGGCAGCATTCTGAGGTTTGCTAGAGATCTTGCAGGGACAGGATCACCCCTTTTAGACTGAGTTAGAAGTAGGGGCTAGTGTCTTGGCTGCTTTGCTGCTCTGACCTTCAGCTTGATGCTTGAACCCCAATATCTGTCTCTGGGTTTTTATTTTTGGTGTTACAGTTACACACCTGGAAGTGTGCAGCAACACATGGAGGAGAGACCTTCCACGTCCGAACTATGGTGTTCTGCTCTTGTCCCCTCTGACTCACACCCCTGAGTATCTGTTGTCTATTAATCATCTGCAGGCTGTCCAGGGCATGGGCCTGGCCTTTATCGTCTACACTGAGGCCATTAGAAGCATGGAAGTGTCCCAGCTGTGGTCAGTTCTCTACTTCTTCATGCTGCTGATGATGCTGGGTATGGGGATCCTGCTTGGACACACAGTGTCCATGCTCACCCATCTGACAGACAGCGAGGTCTTCTCCAGCTACCAACCCAAGGCGGCCATTGCAGGTGAGGACACCAGGCAGTGGAGGCTGGGCAACTATGGATGGCAAAATGCAAGACAATCAGTGGAGGGGTCTTATTAGGGGCCACGTGCTGCTAAGACAACCCCAGAGGGGCTGCAGGGATGTAGCTGTGCTCCTGCAATGGTGATGCTCAGCTCCACTTGGATCAGTTTTTCTAGAAGCTTGTATGCACATGCAATATGCACCACAGAGACCCATTTTTTGTTTCACCACCTTGCCACCCAGCCAGGATCATGAAAACCCTCCATGTGCCTCTGATGGCACTATGTCCATGTAGATAATGTCACTTCTGATCACATGTCCTAGTTATCATGTGGGAAGTATCCTCTTCCCCGTTCCTTGAAGCTTGATAGCACTTGGCATTTTTTTTTTCATAAATTGGGACACTGTGGTCCACTGTACAAATGCATGTGAGCTCCCAATCCAGCACTTAATCATCTCCTGAGGGAGCAACCCGGTGTTTGACATAATATGGTATGGCAGTGGGAAGGGCTACTATGAATTCAGAGGCACCATGCAAAGCCTGGGAAGTCGGACAAAAACCTGGAAAGAGTCAAATATTGACTCTGCCATGTTGTACTACAGGGAGATATCAGACAACAAACTAAGCCCTGGCATCCCGGTACACAAGGGATCCCTGACTACTACTTTGGAGGCTTAATCTGCTAAGGTTGATGACCAGACCCAAGCAAGTGATAGCAGCTATGTAAATTGTAATTTCCTCCCAAACCAATCCTTCTCTAGGACCCCACACCACATTTCAGTCCAATTCTCACAGTCTCAAGGGCTATGTTTTGGTATGTTCAGCATTCCTAGACTTTCGGCCATTATGATGTCCCCTAAAGTGCAACAACCTAACTGTTGTTGTTGTTTTCCTCACTATGAAATCCCCTGCAAAGCAGCTCTTAAAGCTGATGTGGGGACTCGCCCTCCACAGCAAACCTAGGTATCTATGGCTCTTGTTGACATCTAATGTGGGATGACTCAGGGAGTCTCAAGAGATGAGCTGCAATCTGGTGCTCCTGGTCAGGTGTGCCACATCAACTGTGCCATCGGCAAAGAGTTCACCATAGAGGCTGGGAAATACTGGTTTGACATCTTCAATGACTCTGCAGGCACGCTGTCCCTGCTGCTCCGCATGGTGGTGGAGTCCTAGCTGTGTGCTAAGTGTATGGGCTAAAGAGGTAAGGAGACTCCAGAACCTGCCTGCTATAGAGGGCAGAGAATCTGTAGGGAAACATCCAGAAGAAAATCATCTTTCCTCTATGCGCATTTCAGTTTTAGATACCAGAACTGGCAGTTTAGTCTCTGCCCTCTGATCTCAGCTATCACTTACTTCCTCAGTTTACCTGTATCCAACAGTTCTTTTTCTAAACGTTTCCTTTTTTTTTTTCCTTTCCCATGTTGTATCCTGGTGTGTTTGCCTGCTAGCCCTGCTCTATTTGTGGCTTCTGGGATGGGACTCAGTCTCCAGGACTAGATTCTGTGATCTTCCACCATCAGAGCTTTTCAAGAAACCTGACTGGGAGTCCAGTTTGAAAAGACAGCCCATGGACGTGTCAGTTTTTTTTACCTTGTTGCCCTGGCTCAGCACTGGGATATGTTTTACCTCCCGGTGATGGGATATATTTCTGGGGCCGATATTCCTAATTAGGGGCAGCCTCCAAGCCTGGGCGTTATCATATCATAGGGGTATCTTGTGAAAACTGGATGAGTGCCTGAAGATGTTTTTAGCGAGGGGGCCTGGGTTGAAGTCCAACATCTCAGACATTCCTTGGTGTTCTGGGACTACATGCTGAGAACCACTGGTGGGGTGTTTGGATTTCCAATTTTCTGCCAAGCACCAGCAGCAGCATCAGCAGCAACAGGAACCCTGGGGGAAACTCATGCCCTCCACTCACCCAGCCCTGTTGAGTGAGGTCATATAAGGGGATTCAGAGGTTGTTTGGGTGTGATCTGGGTCAAAGAGCTGTGCCATGCCTTCCTCTACCTTAGATTTTTCTGATGGTTTTGGTTTAGGTAAAACCCAGCCATGACGCTCTAAACGACAGGCTGTCCATTGAGAAACACTCCCCACTGTCTCTTTAAGAAGAGCCAGGGTCCCATGACACACTGAGTCATCTCCAGTAGTTAGGTAATGAGAATGGTGGCTCCCCCCTTTCCCCACAACCCTCGTCAAGTATTCAGCCATGAAAAGGTTTGTGAACCAAAGAAAAGGCTTATAATTTGTGGCATTTCCAAACTGACTTATTTTATCCTCTACTCTTATGCACTCCCTCAGCTTATGACATTTTCAAGCTTTTAAAGATATGGTGACCAGTTTCTGGATCACCCAAGGTTAAGAAGTTTAAATGGTCATCTAGAAAAAAAATGCCAGTTTTCAGGGAGAACGGGACAGGCCAGGAAGTGGATGTTTCAGATTAGAATAAAGTCAAAGAGAGGCCAGGACCTCAGCTCTTGGGGTGACTGAAGAAGGGACACAGATATATCCTAGAAGTGATGTAAAGCAATGGGGAGGGAGGTAGGAACTGAGGGGGAATCTTGCACTTCTGCTGGTGACCCAAACAGCAGACAGGAGGAAGCTTTGGCTCATTCAGGGAGGTAGCAGCACCACCTAGTGGCTGTCAGTAACAGAAGTCTCCTTGCTCTGCCACAGCCAGCTAACTCCAAAGGGGAGGGTGGAGGGAGGAGGAGGGCATGGAGAGAGACAGGTAAGACAGAATTACTCTCATAGACCTTAATTGGCTTGACTCTATAGTTAGAAATCATACTGGGCAAAATGAAATTAAACTATGTTCTACCCTAACATGTGCAGGATACCAAAAGAAAAGAAAATAATGTATAGAAAGTGGACATGAGGCTCAGTGGTTCAGAAAACTAGCTGCTTTTCCAGAGGACATGGGTTCTATTCTCAGCACCCACATGGCATGCTACAGCTACCTTTAACTCAACCTTCAGAGGATTCCCTCTCTCTCTCTCTCTCTCTCTCTCTCTGTGTGTGTGTGTGTGTGTGCTCTCTCTCTCTGTCTGTCTGTCTCACACACATACACAAACACACACACACACACACACACACACCACGCGCACACACATGCACACACATGCATGCAAGCAAAACACCAATGCATATAAAATAAAATTTTAAAAAGAAAATGGCAATGATGTATACAGAGTGCTCGTTGGGTAAAACTTGTATTTGCTTTTTTGAACCTTGTTTCAAGCAGTTGGCTACCTGGCACGCACAGGCTAGCTGATGTGATTATCTGAGATTCAGCAGCTTGTTCTACGATTGAAGTCCATTACACATGAAGATAGAATAAGGTTCACAGTGTATACAGACACCATTAGTCTAATTTTTGCATATTTCGGTCGAACTACATTTGATTGAATAGAATTACCATGAGAAATAACTCCCTGTCTACTCCTTCTCTCTTCAGCCATAACTAATCCAATATTAACATTACAGTGACCATTTAAACCAATAATTATGTTAATCATTGAAAACACTATTGTTGTTTCTAAGTCATTGATTCCAATTGTCTTTGATGTGTTGCTTTCAGTGGTAGTCAGGGGCAGGAAAGTGAGATCAGAGTACCCCAATAGGGAGTATTTTAACACCGGACAGTGTTTAGAATTGATGGCTCCTGCTAATAATAGTGAAATAATTGTTGTGTGATATCTAATATTCAGTTAAAAATCTCAGAGTCATGTTATACTTATCTGTTTCTGAAGCCTACTATTCCCACTGTGCTTACTCCACTGAGCTTATTTACATTTATGTATCGTTCAATACGAAAGTGTGTTGCTATAACCAAATACCTAACGCGGTCATGAGGGAGGTACTTATTTTGGTCTCCTGAGTGAGAGGTACAATCTATCATGGTGGAGAAGGATTGTACAATTCATGACAATAGACTCATGAGCCTAAGGCTCTAACTATTGATGGGCAAGGAAATGCCAAGAACAGACAGGAAGTGACAACGGGTTTCACAAAACTTCAAGGCACTCACCCAATGGTCTACTATCTCCAGTGAGAGCCCAGCTCTGAAAGTCCACAAATTTATATGTGGTGATATATTATGTATGAGTTGTCAAAGCTTGCCCGAGGATTCAAAAAAGCAAAGCCAGTCAAAAGCTATTGCAATCAGGCAAAGGTGACGCCTACCTTTAATCCCAGCATCCATGCCAGCTAGCCAGGCAGTGGTGGCACACGCTTTGGGTGGTTTCTGTGAGTTTGAAACCCTCCCAGGGATACACTAGAGTGAATCAGTCTATAAGATTACCAGAGCTCATGCCTTTAATCCCAGCTCTAGAGAGGCATATAAAAAACAGAAACCCAATGCTCAGGCTGCTTTGAGATTTGGTCTCTAGGCACCCTGGGAGAGGCAGCATTTCTGAGTTTGCTAGAGATCTCCGCAGGGACAGGATCACCCCCATTCAGCCTCGAGGTAGAAGTAGGGCTAGTGTCTTAGCTGCTTTTTGCTGCTCTGACCTTCGGCTTGATGCTTGAACCCCAATATCTGTCTCTGGGTTTTTATTTTTGGTGTTACAGTTACACACCTGGAAGTGTGCAACAACACATGGAGGAGAGACCTTCCACGTCCGAACTATGGTGTTCCGCTCTTGTCCCCTCTGACTCACACGAGTATCTGGTGTCTAATAATCATCTGCAGGCTGTCCAGGGCATGGGCCTGGCCTTTATCGTCTACACTGGAGCCATTGAAGCATGGAAGTGTCCCAGCTGTGGTCAGTTCTCTACTTCTTCATGCTGCTGATGATGCTGGGTATGGGGATCCTGCTTGGACACATGGTGTCCATGCTCACCATCTGACAGACAGCAAGGTCTTCTCCAGCTACCAACCCAGGGCGGCCATTGCAGGTGAGGACACCGAGCAGCTGGAGGCTGGGCAACTGTGGATGGCAAATGCAAGACAATCAGTGGAGGGTCTTATTAGGGGCCACGTGCTGCTAAGACAACCCCAGAGGGGCTGCAGGGATGTAGCTGTGCTCCTGCAATGGTGACACTCAGCTCCACTTGGATCAGTTTTTCTAGGAGCTGTATGCACATGCAATATGCACCACAGAGACCCATTTTTTATTTCACCACCTTGCCACCCAGCCAGGATCTGAAAACCCTCATGTGCCTCTGATGGCACTATGTCCATGATAGATAATGTCACTTCTGATCACATGTCCTAGTTATCATAGGAAGTATCCTCTCCCCTTCCTCGGAGCTTGACTAGCACTTGGCATTTTTTTCACAAATTGGGACACTGTGGTCCACTGTACAAATGCATGTAGCTCCCAATCCAGCACTTAATCATCTCCTGAGGAGCAACCCGGTGTTTGACATAATATGGTATGGCAGTGGGAAGGGCTACTATGAATTCAGAGGCACCATGCAAAGCCTTGGGGAAGTCAGACAAAAACCTGGAAAGAGTCAAATATTGACTCTGCCATGTTATACTACGGGGAGATATCAGACAACACTAAGCCCTGGCATCCCGGTACACAAGGGATCCCTGACTACTCCTGGAGGCTTAATCTGCTAAGGTTGATGACCAGACCCAAGCAAGTGGCAGCAGCTATAAATTGTAATTTCCTCCCAAACCAATCCTTCTCTAGGACCCCACACCACATTTCAGTCCAATTCTCACAGTCTCCAAGACTATGTTTTGGTATGTTCAGCATTCCTAGACTTTCAGCCATTATGATGTCCCCTAAAGTGCAACAACCTAACTGTTGTTGTATATTTTCCTGCTATAAATCCCCGCAAAGCAGCTCTTAAAGCTGATGTGGGGGACTCGCCCTCCACAGCAAACCTAGGTATCTATGGCTCTTGTTGACATCTAATGTAGGATGACTCAGGGAGTCTCAGAGATGAGCTGCAATCTGGTGCTCCTGGTCAGTTGTGCCACATCAACTGTGCCATCGGCATAGAGTTCTACCTAGAGGCTGGAAATACTGGTTTGACATCTTCAATGACTCTGCAGGCACGCTGTCCCTGCTGCTCCATGGTGGTGGAGATCCTAGCCGTGTGCTAAGTGTATTGGGCTAAAGAGGTAAGGAGACTCCAGAACCACCCTGCTACTGAGGGCGAGATCTTCGAAACATCCAGAAGAAAATCTCTTTCCTCTATGGCATTTTCAGTTTTAGATACCAGAACTGGCAGTTTAGTCTCTGCCCTCTGATCTCAGCTATCACTTACTTCCCTCAGTTTACCTGTATCCAACAGTTTACTTGATTTCCCTTTTTTTTTTTCCTTTCCCAGGTTGTATCCTGGTGTGTTTGCCTGCTAGCCCTGCTCTAGTTGTGGCTTTCCTGGGGATGGGACTCAGTCTCCAGGACTAGATTCTGTGATCTTCCACCATCAGAGCTTTCAAGAAACCTGGCTGGAGTCCAGTTTGAAAAGACAGCCCATGGGCGTGTCAGTTTTTTTACCTTGTTGCCCTGGCCAGCACTGGGATATGTTTTACCTCCCCGGTGATGGGATATATTTCTGGGGCCGATATTCCCTATTGGGGCAGCCTCCAAGCCTAGGCGGTATCATATCATAGGGATGTCATTTGAAAACTGGACGAGTGCCTGAAGATGTTTTAGCTTAGGGGCCTGGGTTGAAGTCCAACATCTCAGACATTCCTTGGTGTTCTGGGACTACATGCTGGGGACCACTGGTGGGTTTTGGTTTCCAATTTTCTGCCAAGCACCAGCAGCAGCATCCAGCAGCAACAAGGAACCCTGGGCAAGCTCTTGCCCTCCACTCACCCAGCCCCTGTTGAGTGAGGTCATATAAAGAGGATTCCAGAGGTTGTTTGGGTGTGATCTGGGTCAAAGAGCTGTACCATGCCTTCCTCTACATGATTTTTCTGATGGTTTTGGTTTAGGTAAAACCCAGCCATGACGCTCACGGCAGGCTGTCCATTGAACTCTCCCCACTGTCTCTTGAAGAAGAGCCAGGGTCCCACGACAGCCTGAGTCATCTCCAGTAAGTTAGGTATTGAGAATGGTGGCTCCCCCATTTCCCACAACCCTCGCAAGTATTCAGCCATGAAAAGGTTTGTGAACCAAAGAAAAGGCTTATAATTTGTGGCATTTCCAAACTGACTTATTTTATCCTCTACTCTTATGCACTCCCTCAGCTTATGACATTTTCAAGCTTTTAAAGATATGGTGACCAGTTCTGGATCACCCAAGGTTAAGTTTAAATGGTCATCTAGAAAAAAAAATGCCTGTTTTCAGGGAGAACGGGACAGGCCAGGAAGTGGATGTTTCAGATTAGAATAAAGTCAAAGAGAAGGCCAGGACCTCAGCTCTTGGGGTGACTGAAGAAGGACACAGATATATACTAGAGGCTGATGTAAAGCAATGGGGAGGAGGTAGGAGCTCCGGGAATCTTGCACTTCTGCTGGTGACCCAAACAGCAGACAGGAGGAAGCTTTAGCTCATTCAGGAGGCAGCAGCACCACCTAGTGGCTGTCAGTAACAGAAGTCTCCTTGCTCTGCCACAGCCAGCTAACTCCAAGGGGGGGTGGAGGGGGAGGAGGGCATGGAGAGAGACAGGTAAGACAAATTACTCTCATAGACCTTATTGACCCGACTCTAAGTTAGAAATCATACTGGGCAAAATGAAATTAAACATATTCTACCCTAACATGTGAGGATACCAAAAGAAAATAATGTATAGAAAGTGGAAATGAGGCTCAGTGGTTCAGAAAACTAGCTGCTTTTCCAGAGACATAGGTTCTATTCTCAGCACCCACATGGCATGCCACAGCTACCCCAACTCAACCTTCAGAGGATTTTCTCTCTCTCTCTCTCTCTCTCTCTCTCTCTCTCTCTCTCTCTCTCTCTGTGTGTGTGTGTGTGTGTGTGTCTCTCTCTGTGTGTCTGTCTCACACATACACAAACACACACACAACACCTACGCCTGCACACACACACACATGCATGTAAGCAAAACACCAATACATATGAAGTAAAATTTTAAAGAAAATAGCAATGATGTATACAGAGTGCTCGTTGGGTAAAACTTGTATTTGCCTTTTTGAACCTTGTTTTAAGCATTTGGCTACCTGGCACGCGCAGGCTAGCTGATGTGATTATCTGGATTCAGCAGCTTGTTCTACGATTGAAGTCCATTATAAATCAAGATAGGTTAAGGTTCACAGTGTATACGGACACCATTAGTCCAATTTAAGTACATGTTTCGGTCCAAACTACATTTGATTGAATAGAATTACCATGAGAAATAACTCCCTGTCTACTCCTTCTCTCTTCAGGCATAACAAACTTCAGGCACTCACCCAATGGGTCTACTATCTCCAGTAAGAGCCCAGCTCTGAAGGTTCAGAAATTTATATGTGGTGATATATTATGTATGATTTCTCAAAGCTGATGATGCTGGGTATGGGAGCCTGCTTGGACACACAGTGGCCATCCTCACCCATCTGACAGACAGCAAAGTCTTCTCCAGCTACCAACCCAAGGCGGCCATTGCGGTGAGGACACCAGGCAGTGGAGGCTGGGCAACTGTGATGGCAAAATGCAAGACAATCAGTGGACTGGTCTTATTAGGGGCCACGTGCTGCTAAGACAACTCCCTAGGAGCTGCAGGGATGTAGCTGTGCTATGGTATATGGTTTGGTTAGTGTTATGGTTAGGTGGAGGTTCCAGATTAGGGATGGTTAGGGTTAGCTTTCGCGTTGGTGATAATGTGAGTTTAGGGTTTTTTTTTGTGTTTAGTGTTAGTCTTAGTGTTAGATTACAGTTTGGTTAAGTACGGATTGGGTTGGTATTTGTCCTAACTATGGTTATGCTTGGGGTTATAGTCAGTGTTAGCGTTAGGTTAGCGTTGGTGTTAGACTAACGTTCGTGTTATTTTAGGTTTAGTGTTGTGTTTTGGCTGTCGAAACATTTAGTTAATTTTAGCATTATTGTTATGTTACAGTTAGGGTTAGGTTAGTGTTAGGTTTACAGTTTTTGTTATGGTTAAATTTCAGTTTGATGTTAGTGTTAATGTTAGTTTAGGTTAGGGTTCGTATTAGTGTTTTGTTTTAGTTGCAATACGTAAAGTGATACTGTTAATGCTAGTGTAATGGATAGTTCAGGGTCAGTTTAAGTGATAGTGGTATTCTAGATTTATAGTGTTAGTTTTAGGTATAGGGTTAGTGGTTAAGATTATGGTAAAGTAAGGGTTATTGTTAGGTGTAGGGTTGGTTTATCGGCGTGGATTTACACTATCTCTTAAGGTTATGGTTAGTTTATGGTTAGGGTTAGCTTTAGCATTGGTGACCGTTAGTTTAGTATTTCGGTTAGGGTTTAGGTTAGGGTTAGGCTTCTTGTTATGGTTACCATTCGATTTTGTTAGGGTTACAGTTAGTATTAGGGGTAGTGTTAGTTCGTTTAGGGATAAGGTCAAAGTTTGCATTGGTTTAGTAGTATGGTCAGATCAAGTGATACGGTTATGCTTTGTGTTAGGGTTAGGTTTATTATTAGTGTTAGTTTTAGTGTTAACTTTAGGTTAGGCCTAGGGTTAGAGTTAAGATTATTGTTGGGTTATGGGTTCATGCTACTTTAGCGTTATTATTAGTGGTAGGGTTAGGTTTCAGGTTTTTGTTAGAGGTAAATTTAGGTTTATAGTTTAGTTAGTGTTAATGTTATCGTTAGGGTTAGTGGTTAGAATGAGTGTTCTGTTTAGTGTTTGTGTTAGCACTATGTTTAGAGTTAGTGTTATGGTTAGGGTTAGTTTTATGGATTGGAATAGGTTTAGGTTAGGCTTATGATATGCTTAGGATTAGGGTTAATATTCGAAGGTTAGCGTTAGTGTTATGGTTATGGTTATTGTTATGGTTAGGAGGAGGGTTCAGAATAAGGATTGCTTAGTGTTAGCGTTAGCGTTGGTAGTAATGTGAGGTTTTGGGTTTGAGTTTGTGTTAGTGTTAGTCTTAGCATTAGATTGTGGTTTGTTTAGAGTCACGGTTATGGTAAGTGCATGTGTTAGGTTTAGGTTAGGCTTAGGGTTCAGTGTTAATGTTAGGTTAGGATTGGTGTTAGGTTAAAGTTTGGGTTAGTTTAGTTTCGTGTTGGGTTTTGGCTCATTACATTTTAGTTAGTTGTAGTATTATGGTTACTTTTAGGGTTAGGATTAGCTAAGTGTTGGGATTAGTGTTTATGTTAGGGTTAAGTTTCAGGGTTAATGTTAGGGTTAATGTCACTTTAGGTTAGGGTTAGTGTCTGGATTGGAATAGGTTTAGGTTAAGGTTATGTTATGCTTAGGTTTAGTGTTAATATTAATGTTGGGTTAGTGTTATGGTTATGTAAGTATTACGGTTCGGTGGAGGGTTCAGATTAGGGATTGTTAGGGTTAGCTTTAAGGTTGGTGATCATGTGAGCTTTAGGGTTTGAGTTTGTTAGTGTTAGTCATAGTGATAGATTACGTTAGATTCACGTTAGATTTAGTTATAGACACGGTTTGGGTTCTTGTTTGTCTTAGGTTATGGTTATGCTTAGGGTTATCGTCAGTGTTAGCGTTAGGTTGGTTTGGTGTTAGGTTAACGTTAGTGTCAGTTTTAGATTTAGTGTTGGGTTTTGGCTGTGCGATACATTTAGTTAGTGGTAGCATTATTGTTATGTTTAGGGTTAGAGTTAGGTTAGGGTTAGATTTACAGTTTTTGTTAGGTTAACTTTCAGGTTGATGTTAGTGTTAATGTTAGTTTAGGTTAGGGTTAGTGTTGGTGTTTTGCTTTAGTGTGAATTACCTATAATGATGCTGTTAATGCTAGGGGCAGTTTCAGTGATAGTGGTATGTCTAGATTTTACTGTTAGTTTTAGGGTTAGGGTTAGTGGTTATGATTATGGTAAGCGTTAGTGTTAGTGGTAGGTGTAGGGTTGGGTTTAGCGCCGTGGTTTTCTCTTTCTGTTGGTTTATAGCTATTTTATGGTTAGGGTTAGGTTTAGCATTATGGTGAGCATTACTTTAGGATTTGGGTTAGGGTTAAGGTTAGGGTTAGGCTTCGTGCTGGTTAGTGTGAGGTTTATGACAGGGTTACAGTCAGTGTTAGGGGTAGCGTTTGTTAGTGGTTTCGGGTTACGGTTAGAGTTGCATTGGTTTTGTCGTATGGTCAGGTCAAGTGATACGGTTCTGGCTTTGTGTTAGGGTTAGGTTAGTATTACGTTTATTATTAGTGTTAGTGTTAGTGTTAAGTTTAGGTTAGGCTTAGGGTTAGGGTTAAGGTTATCGTTGGGTTTTGGGTGTGTGTTACTTTAGCGTTATTGTTAGGTTCCAGGTTTTTTTTAGAGTTAAAGTGGGGTTTACAGTTTAGTTAGAGTTAATCTTATAATTGGGTTAGTGCTTAGAATGAGTGTTCTGTTTAGTGTTTGTGTTAGCACTATGTTTAGAGTTAGTGTTATGGTTAGGGTTAGTTTTATGGATTGGAATAGGTTTAGGTTAGGCTTATGATATGCTTAGGATTAGGGTTAATATTCTTGGTAGCGTCAGTGTTATGGTTATGGTTATTGTATGGTTAGGAGGGTTCAGAATAGGGATTGCTTAGTGTTAGCGTTAGCGTTGGTGATAATTTGAGGTTTTAGGTTTGAGTTTGTGTTCGTGTTAGTCTTAGCATTAGATTGTGGTTTGCTTAGAGTCACGGTTTGGTAATGCATGTTAGGTTTGGTTAGGCTTAGGGTCTGTGTTAATGTTAGGTTAGCATTGGTGTTAAGTTAGGTTTGGTTTAGTTTTAGTTTCGTGTTGGGTTTGCTGGCGTTACATTTAGTTAGTGGTAGTATTATGGTTCTTGGGGTTAGGATTAGCTCAGGGTTGGGGTTAGTGTTTATGTTAGGGTTAAGTTTCAGGTTTAATGTTAGAGTTAATGTACTTTTAGGTGAGGGTTAGTGTCATGGATTGGAATAGGTTTAGGTTAAAGTTATGTTATGCTTAGCTTTAGTCTTAATATTAGTGTTAGGGTTAGTTTTATGGTTATGGTTAGTGTCGGTTAGGTGGAGGGTTCAGATTAGGGATTGTTAGGGTTAGCTTTAGGGTTGGTGATCATGTGAGCTTTAGGGTTTGAGTTGTGTTGTGTTGGTCATAGTGTTAGATTACGTTAGAGTCACGTTAAATTTGGTTAGAGTCACGGTTTGGGTTAGTGTTTGTCTTAGTTTATGGTTATGCTTAGGGTTATCGTCAGGTTAGCGTTAGGTTAGGGTTGGTGTTAGGTTAACGTTGTGTCAGTTTTCGGTTTAGTGTTGGGTTTTAGCTGTGCGATACATTTTACTTAGTGGTAGCATTATTTTTATGTTTAGGGTTAGAGTTAGGTTAGGGTTAGGTTCACAGTTTTTGTTAGGGTTAACTTTCAGGTTGATATTAGTGTTAATGTTAGTTTAGGTTAGGGTTAGTGTTAGTGTTTTGCTTTAGTGTACATTACCTATAATGATGCTGTTAATGCTGGGGAATGGATAGTTCAGGGTCAGTTTCTGTGATAGTTGTATGTCTAGATGTTACTGTTATTTTAGGGTTAGGGTTAGTGGTTATGATTATGTTAGCGTTAGTGTTAGTGGTAGGTGTGGGGTTGGGTTTAGCGCCGTGGTTTCTCATTCTGTTAGGTTTATGCTAGTTTTATGGTTAGGGTTAGGTTTAGCATTATGGTTTAGGATTTGGGTTAGGGTTAAGTTTAGGGTTGGGCTTCGTGCTGGGTTAGTGTGAGGTTTATGACAGGGTTACAGTCAGTGTTAGGGGTAGCGTTTATTAGTGGGTTTCGGGTTACGGTTAGAGTTTGCATTAATTTTGTCGTATGGTCAGGTCAAGTGATACGGTTACGCTTTGTGTTAGGGTTAGGTTAGTAATACGTTTTTATTATTAGTGTATGTTAGTGTTAAGTTTAGGTTAGGCTTAGGGTTAGGGTTAAGGTTATCGTTGGGTTTTGGGTGTGTGTTACTTTAGCGTTATTGTTAGGTTCAGGTTTTTTTTAGAGTTAAAGTGGGGTTTACAGTTTAGTTAGAGTTAATCTTATTGTTAGGGTTAGTGGTGTGGTGTTCTGTTTAGTGTTTGTGTTAGCACTATGTTTAGGGTTAGTGATTATGGTTAGGGTTAGTTTATGGATTGGAATAGGTTTAGGTTAGGCTTATGATATGCTTAGGATTAGGGTTAATATTGTTGGTAGCGTCAGTGTATGGTTATGGTTATTGTTGTGGTTAGGAGGAGGGTTCCAGAATAGGGATTGCTTAGTGTTAGCGTTAGCGTTGGTGATATGTGAGGTTTTGGGTTTGATTTGTGTTCGTTTAGTCTTAGCATTGATTGTTGGTTTGCTCAGAGTCATGGTCATGGTAAGTGCATGTGTTAGGTTTAGGTTAGGCTTAGGGTCTGTGTTAATGTTAGGTTAGCATTGGTGTTAAGTTAAGGTTTGGGTTAGTTTTAGTTTTGTGTTGGGTTTTGGCTGGCGTTACATTTAGTTAGTCGTAGTATTATGATTACTTTTAGGGTTGGGATTAGCTTAGGGTTGGGGTTAGTGTTTATGTTGGGGTTAAGTTTCAGGTTTAATGTTAGAGTAAAGCACTTTTAGGTGAGGGTTAGTGTCATGGATTGGAATAGGTTTAGGTTAAAGTTATATTATGCTTGCTTAATCTTAATATTAATGTTAGGGTTAGTTTTATGGTTATGGTTTTGTTACGGTTAGGTGGAGGGTTCAGATTAGGGATTGTTAGGGTTGGCTTTAGGTTGGTGATCATGTGAGGTTTAGGGTTTGAGTTGTGATAGTGTTAGTCATAGTGTTAGATTACGTTAGAGTCCCGTTAGATTTGGTTAGAGTCACGGTTTGGGTTAGTGTTTGTCTTAAGTTTATGGTTATACTTAGGGTTATCGTCAGGTTAGCGTTAGGTTGGGGTTGGTGTTAGGTTGCACGTTCCGTGTCAGTTTCGGTTTAGTGTTGGGTTTTAGCTGTGCGATACATTTACTTAGTAGTAGCATTGTTGTTATGTTTAGGGTTAAAGTTAGGTTAGAGTTAGGTTCACAGTTTTTGTTAGGGTTAACTTTCAGGTTGATGTTAGTGTTAATGTTAGTTTAGGTTAGGGTTAGTGTTAGTGTTTTGCTTTAGTGGCCATTACCTATAATGATGCTGTTAATGCTAGAGAATGGATAGATCAGGGTCAGTTTCTCTGTGATAGTTGTCTGTACTAGATTTTACTGTTAGTTTTAGGGTTAGGGTTAGTGGTCATGATTATGATAGCGTTAGTGTTAGTGGTAGGTATAGGGTTGGGTTTAGCGCCCGTGGTTTCTCATTTCTGTTAGGTTTATGGCTAATTTTATGGTTAGGGTTAGGTTTAGCATTATGGTGAGCGTTACTTTAGGATTGGGGTTGGGGTTAAGGTTAGGGTTAAACTTCGTGCTAGGGTTAGTGTGAGGTTTATGACAGGGTTACAGTCAGTGTTAGGGGTAGCGTTTGTTAGTGGGTTTCGGGTTACGGTTAGAGGTTTGCATTGTTTTTGTCGTATGGTCAGGTCAAGTGATAAGTTACGCTTTGTGTTAGGGTTAGGATAATGTTACGTTTTTATTAGTGTTGGTGTTAGTGTTAAGTTTAGGTTAGGCTTAGGGTTGGGGTTAAGGTTATCGTTGGGTTTTGGGTGTGTGTTACTTTAGCGTTATTTTTAGGTTCAGGTTTTTTAGAGTTAAAGTGGGGTTTACAGTTTATTTAGAGTTAATCTTATTGTTAGGGTTAGTGGTTAGAATGAGTGTTCTGTTTAGTGTTTGTGTTAGCACTATGTTTAGAGTTAGTGTTATGGTTGGGTTAGTTTTATAGATTGGAATAGGTTTAGGTTAGGCTTATGATATGCTTAGGATTAGGGTTAATATTCGTGGTAGCGTCAGTGTTATGGTTATGGTTATTGTTATGGTTGGGAGGAGGGTTCAGAATGGGGATTGCTTAGTGTTAGCGTTAGCGTTGGTGATAATATGAGGTTTTGGGTTTGAGTTTGTGTTCGTGTTAGTCTTAGCATTGGTTGTGGTTTGCTTAGGAGTCACGGTCATGGTAAGTGCATGTGTTAGGTTTGGGTTAGGCTTAGGGTCTGTGTTAATGTTAGGTTAGCATTGGTGTTAAGTTAAGGTTTGGGTTAGTTTAGTTTACGTGTTGGGTTTTGGCTGACGTTATTTAGTTAGTCGTAGTATTATGGTTACTTTTAGGGTTAGGATTAGCTTGGGGTTGGGGTTAGTGTTTATGTTAGGGTTAAGTTTCAGGTTTAATGTTAGAGTTAATGTACTTTTAGGTGAGGGTTAGTGTCATGGATTGGAATAGGTTTAGGTTAAAGTTATGTTATGCTTAGCTTTAGTCTTAATATTAGTGTTAGGGTTAGTTTGATGGTTATGGTTAGTGTTACGGTTAGGTGGAGGGTTCAGATTAGGGATTGTTAGGGTTAGCTTTAAGGTTGGTGATCATGTGAGCTTTAGGGTTTGAGTTGTGTTAGTGTTAGTCATGGTGTTGAATTACGTTAAGTCACGTTAGATTTGGTTAGAGTCACGGTTTGGGTTAGTGTTTGTCTTAGTTTATGGTTATGCTTAGGGTTATCGTCAGGTTAGCGTTAGTTTAGGGTTGGTGTTAGGTTAACGTTTGTGTCAGTTTTCGGTTTAGTGTTGGGTTTTAGCTGTGCGATACATTTACTTAGTGGTAGCATTATTGTTATGTTTAGGGTTAGAGTTAGGTTAGGGTTAGGTTTACAGTTTTTGTTAGGGTTAACTTTCAGGTTGATGTTAGTGTTAATGTTAGTTTAGGTTAGGGTTAGTGTTAGTGTTTTGCTTTAGTGTACATTACCTATAGTGATGCTGTTAATGCTAGGGAATGGATAGTTCGGGGTCAGTTTCTGTGATAGTTGTATGTCTAGATTTTACTGTTACATTTAGGGTTAGGGTTAGTGGTTATGATTATGGTAAGCGTTAGTGTTGGTGGTAGGTGTAGGAGTTGGGTTTAGCGCCGTGGTTTCTCTTTCTGTTAGGTTTATGGCTAGTTTTATGGTTAGGGTTAGGTTTAGCATTATGGTAGCGTTACTTTAGGATTTGGGTTAGGGTTAAGGTTAGGGTTAGGCTTCGTGCTAGGGTTAGTGTGAGGTTTATGACAGGGTTACAGTCAGTGTTAGGGGTAAGCGTTTGTTAGTGGGTTTAGGATTCGGTTAGATTTTGCATTAGTTTTTGTCGTATGGTCAGGTCAAGTGATCCGGTTACGCTTTGTGTTAGGGTTAGGTTAGTATTACGTTTATTATTAGTGTTAGTGTTAGTGTTAAGTTTAGGTTAGGCTTGGGGTTAGGGTTAAGGTTATCGTTGGGTTTTGGGTTTGTTACTTTAGCGTTAATGTTAGGTTTCAGGTTTTTTTAGAGTTAAAGTGGGGTTTAGAGTTTAGTTAGAGTTAATCTTATCGTTAGGGTTAGTGGTTAGAATGAGTGTTCTGTTTAGTGTTTGTGTTAGCACTATGTTTAGAGTTAGTGTTATGGTTGGGGTTAGTTTTATGGATTGGAATAGGTTTAGGTTGGGCTTATGATATGTTTAGGATTAGGGTTAATATTCGTGGTAGCGTCAGTGTTATGGTTATTGTTATGGTTAGGAGGAGGGTTCAGAATAGGGATTGCTTAGTGTTAGCGTTAGCGTTGAGTGATAATGTGAGGTTTTGGGTTTGAGTTTGTGTTCGTGTTAGTCTTAGCATTAGATTGTGGTTTGCTTAGAGTCACGGTCATGGTGAGTGCATGTGTTAGGTTTGGGATAGGCTTAGGGTCTGTGTTAATGTTAAGTTAGCATTGGTGTTAGGTTAAGGTTTGGGTTAGTTTTAGTTTTCGTGTTGGGTTTTGGCTGGCGTTACATTTAGTTAGTTGTGGTATTATGGTTACTTTTAGGGTTAGGATTAGCTTAAGGTTGGGGTTAATGTTTATGTTAGGGTTAAGTTTCAGGGTTAATGTTAGAGTTAATGTACCTTTAGGTGAGTGTTAGTGTCATGGATTGGAATAATTTTAGGTTAAGTTTATGTTATGCTTAGCTTTAGTCTATATTAGTGTTAGGGTTAGTTTTATGGTTATGGTTAGTGTTACGGTTAGGTGGAGGGTTCAGATTAGGGATTGTTAGGGTTAGCTTTAAGGTTGGTGATCATGTGAGCTTTAGGGTTTGAGTTGTGTTAGTGTTAGTCATAGTGTTAGATTACGTTAGAGTCACGGTTTGGGTTAGTGTTTGTCTTAGTTTATGGTTATGCTTAGGGTTATCGTCAGGTTAGCGTTAGGTTAGGGTTGGTGTTAGGTTAACGTTCGTGTCAGTTTTTGGTTTAGTGTTGGGTTTTAGCTGTGCGATACATTTACTTAGTGGTAGCATTATTGTTATGTTTAGGGTTAGAGTTAGGTTAGGGTTAGTTTTACAGTTTTTGTTACGGTTAAGTTTCAAGTTGATGTTACTGTTAATGTTAGTTTATGTTAGGGTTAGTGTTAGTGTTTTGCTTTAGTGTACATTACCTATAATGATGCAGTTAATGCTAGGGGAATGGATAGTTCAGGGTCAGTTTAATGGATAGTGGTATGTCTAGATTTTACTGTTAATTTTAGGGTTAGGGTTGGTGGTTATGATTATGGTAAGCGTTAGGAATAGTGGTAGGTGTAGGGTTGGGTTTAGCGCCGTGGTTTCTCTTTCTGTTAGGTTTATGGCTGTTTTATGGTTAGGGTTAGGTTTAGCATTATGGTGAGCATTACTTTAGGATTGGGGTTAGGGTTAAGGTTAGGGTTAGGCTTCGTGCTAGGGTTAGTGTGAGGTTTATGACAGGGTTACAGTCAGTGTTAGGGGTAGCGTTTGTTAGTGGGTTTAGGGTTACGGTTAGATTTTGCATTAGTTTTTGTCGTATGGTCAGGTCAAGTGATACGGTTACGCTTTGTGTTAGGGTTAGGTGAGTATTACGTTTATTATTAGTGTTAGTGTTAGTGTTAAGTTTAGGTTAGGCTTAGGGTTAGGGTTAAGGTTATCGTTGGGTTTTGGGTGTGTGTTACTTTAGTGTTATTGTTAGGTTCCAGGTTTTTTTTAGAGTTAAGTGCGGTTTACAGTTTAGTTAGAGTTAATCTTATCGTTAGGGTTAGTGGTTAGAATGAGTGTTCTGTTTGGTGTTTGTGTTGCTCTATGTTTAGAGTTAGTGTTATGGTTAGGGTTAGTTTTATGGATTGGAATAGGTTTAGGTTAGGCTTATGATATGCTTAGGATTAGGGTTAATATTCGTGGTAGCGTCAGTGTTATGGTTATGGTTTTGTTATGGTTAGCAGGAGGGTTCAGAATAGGGATTGCTTAGTGTTAGCGTTAGCGTTGGTGATAATGTGAGGTTTTGGGTTTTAGTTTGTGTTCGTGTTAGTCTTAGCATTAGATTGTGGTTTGCTTAGAGTCACGGTCATGGTAAGTGCATGTGTTAGGTTTGGGTTAGGCCTAGGGTCTGTGTTAATGTTAGGTTAGCATTGGTGTTAAGTTAAGGTTTGGGTTAGTTTTAGTTTTCGTGTTGGGTTTTGGCTGGCGTTACATTTAGTTAGTCGTAGTATTATGGTTACTTTTAGGGTTAGGATTAGCTTAGGGTTGGGGTTAGTGTTTATGTTAGGGTTAAGTTTCAGGTTTAATGTTAGAGTTAATGTACTTTTAGGTGAGGGTTAGTGTCATGGATTGGAATAGGTTTAGGTTAAAGTTATGTTATGCTTAGCTTTAGTCTTAATATTAGTGTTAGGGTTAGTTTTATGGTTATGGTTAGTGTTACGGTTAGGTGGAGGGTTCAGATTAGGGATTGTTAGGGTTAGCTTTAAGGTTGGTGATCATGTGAGCTTTAGGGTTTGAGTTGTGTTAGTGTTAGTCATAGTGTTGAGTACGTTAGAGTCACGTTAGATTTGGTTAGAGTCACGGTTTGGGTTAGTGTTTGTCTTAGTTTATGGTTATGCTTAGGGTTATCGTCAGGTTAGCGTTAGGTTAGGGTTGGTGTTAGGTTAACGTTTGTGTCAGTTTTCGGTTTAGTTTGGGTTTTAGCTGTGCGATACATTTACTTAGTGGTAGCATTATTGTTATGTTTAGGGTTAGAGTTAGGTTAGGGTTAGGTTTACAGTTTTTGTTAGGGTTAACTTTCAGGTTGATGTTAGTGTTAATGTTAGTTTAGGTTAGGGTTAGTGTTAGTGTTTTGCTTTAGTGTACATTACCTATAATGATGCTGTTAATGCTAGGGGAATGGATAGTTCAGGGGTCAGTTTCTGTGATAGTTGTATGTCTAGATTTTACTGTTAGATTTAGGGTTGGGGTTAGTGGTTATGATTATGGTAGCGTTAGTGTTAGTGGTAGGTGTAGGGTTGGGTTTAGCGCCGTGGTTTTCTCTTTCTGTTAGGTTTATGGCTGTTTTATGGTTAGGGTTAGGTTTAGCATTATGGTGAGCGTTACTTTAGGATTTGGGTTAGGGTTAAGGTTAGGGTTAGGCTTAAGTGCTAGGGTTAGTGTGAGGTTTATGACAGGGTTACAGTCAGTGTTAGGGGTAGCGTTTGTTAGTGGGTTTAGGGTTACGGTTAGATTTTGCATTAGTTTTTGTCGTATGGTCAGTTCAAGTGATACGGTTATGCTTTGTGTTAGGGTTAGGTTAGTATTACGTTTATTATTAGTGTTAGTGTTAGTGTTAAGTTTAGGTTAGGCTTAGGGTTAGGGTTAAGGTTATCGTTGGGTTTTGGGTGTGTGTTACTTTAGCGTTAATGTTAGGTTTTAGGTTTTTTAGAGTTAAAGTGGGGTTTACAGTTTAGTTAGAGTTAATCTTATCGTTAGGGTTAGTGGTTAGAATGAGTGTTCTGTTTAGTGTTTGTGTTAGCACTATGTTTTCAGTTAGTGTTATGGTTAGGGTTAGTTTTATGGATTGGAATAAGTTTAGGTTAGGCTTATGATATGCTTAGGATTAGGGTTAATATTCGTGGTATCGTCAGTGTTATGGTTATTGTTATGGTTAGGAGGAGGGTTCAGAATAGGGATTGCTTAGTGTTAGCGTTAGCGTTGGTGATAATGTTAGATTTTGGGTTTGAGTTTGTGTTCGTGTTAGTCTTAGCATTAGATTGTGGTTTGCTTAGAGTCACAGTCATGGTAAGTGCATGTGTTAGGTTTGGGTTAGGCTTAGGGTCTGTGTTAATGTTAGGTTAGCATTGGTGTTAAGTTAAGGTTTGGGTTAGTTTTAGTTTCGTGTTGGGTTTGGCTGGCGTTACATTTAGTTAGTCGTAGTATTATGGTTACTTTTAGGGTTAGGATTAGCTTAGGGTTGGGGTTAGTGTTTATGTTAGGGTTAAGTTTCAGGTTTAATGTTAGAGTTAATGTACTTTTAGGTGAGGGTTAGTGTCATGGATTGGAATAGGTTTAGGTTAAAGTTATGTTATGCTTAGCTTTAGTCTTAATATTAGTGTTAGGGTTAGTTTTATGGTTATGGTTAGTGTTACGGTTAGGTGGAGGCTTCAGATTAGGGATTGTTAGGGTTAGCTTTAAGGTTGGTGATCATGTGTGAGCTTTAGGGTTTGAGTTGTGTTAGTGTTAGTCATAGTGTTGGGTCGTTAGAGTCACGTTAGATTTGGTTAGAGTCACGGTTTGGGTTAGTGTTTGTCTTAGTTTATGGTTATGCTTAGGGTTATCCTCAGGTTAGCGTTAGGTTAGGGTTGGTGTTAGGTTAACGTTGTGTCAGTTTCGGTTTAGTGTTGGGTTTTAGCTGTGCGATACATTTACTTAGTGGTAGCATTATTGTTATGTTTAGGGTTAGAGTTAGGTTAGGGTTAGGTTTACAGTTTTTGTTAGGGTTAACTTTCAGGTTGATGTTAGTGTTAATGTTAGTTTAGGTTGGGGTTAGTGTTAGTGTTTTGCTTTGGTGTACATTACCTATAATGATGCTGTTAATGCTAGGGAATGGATAGTTCAGGGTCAGTTTCTGTGATAGTTGTATGTCTAGATTTTACTGTTAGATTTAGGGTTAGGGTTAGTGGTTATGATTATGGTAAGCGTTAGTGTTAGTGGTAGGTGTAGGGTTGGGTTTAGCGCAGTGGTTTCTCTTTCTATTAGGTTTATGGCTAGTTTTATGGTTAGGGTTAGGTTTAGCATTATGGTGAGCGTTACTTAGGATTTGGGTTAGGGTTAAGGTTAGGGTTAGGCTTCGTGCTAGGGTTAGTGTGAGGTTTATGACAGGTTACAGTCAGTGTTAGGGGTAGCGTTTGTTAGTGGGTTTAGGGTTACGGTTAGATTTTGCATTAGTTTTTGTCGTATGGTCAGGTCAAGTGATACGGTTACGCTTTGTGTTAGGGTTAGGTTAGTATTACGTTTATTATTAGTGTTAGTGTTAGTGTTAAGTTTAGGTTAGGCTTAGGGTTAGGGTTAAGGTTATCGTTGGGTTTTGGGTGTGTGTTACTTTAGCGTTAATCTTAGGTTTCAGGTTTTTTTTAGAGTTAAAGTGGGGTTTACAGTTTAGTTAGAGTTAATCTTATCGTTGGGGTTAGTGGTTAGAATGGGTGTTCTGTTTAGTGTTTGTGTTAGCACTATGTTTTGGGTTAGTGTTATGGTTGGGTTAGTTTTATGGATTGGAATAAGTTTAGGTTAGGCTTATGATATGCTTAGGATTAGGGTTAATATTCGTGGTATCGTCAGTGTTATGGTTATTGTTATGGTTAGGAGGAGGGTTCAGAATAGGGATTGCTTAGTGTTAGCGTTAGCGTTGGTGATAATGTGAGGTTTTTTGGGTTTGAGTTTGTGTTCGTGTTAGTCTTAGCATTAGATTGTGGTTTGCTTAGAGTCACGGTCTGGTAAGTGCTGTGTTAGGTTTGGGTTAGGCTTAGGGTCTGTGTTAATGTTAGGTTAGCATTGGTGTTAAGTTAAGGTTTGGGTTAGTTTTAGTTTTTCGTGTTGGGTTTTGGCTGGCGTTACATTTAGTTAGTCGTAGTATTATGGTTACTTTTAGGGTTAGGATTAGCTTGGGGTTGGGGTTAGTGTTTATGTTAGGGTTAAGTTTCAGGTTTAATGTTAGAGTTAATGTACTTTTAGGTGAGGGTTAGTGTCATGGATTGGAATAGGTTTAGGTTAAAGTTATGTTATGCTTAGCTTTAGTCTTAATATTAGTGTTAGGGTTAGTTTTATGGTTATGGTTAGTGTTACGGTTAGGTGGAGGGTTCAGATTAGGGATTGTTAGGGTTAGCTTTAAGGTTGGTGATCATGTGAGCTTTGGGGTTTGAGTTGTGTTAGTGTTAGTCATAGTGTTGGATTCGTTAGAGTCACGTTAGATTTGGTTAGAGTCCGCGGTTTGGGTTAGTGTTTGTCTTAGTTTATGGTTATGCTTAGGGTTATCGTCAGGTTAGCGTTAGGTTAGGGTTGGTGTTAGGTTAACGTTTGTGTCAGTTTTCGGTTTAGTGTTGGGTTTTAGCTGTGCGATACATTTACTTAGTGGTAGCATTATTGTTATGTTTAGGGTTAGAGTTAGGTTAGGGTTAGGTTTACAGTTTTTGTTAGGGTTAACTTTCAGGTTGATGTTAGTGTTAATGTTAGTTTAGGTTAGGGTTAGTGTTAGTGTTTTGCTTTAGTGTACATTACCTATAATGATGCTGTTAATGCTAGGGAATGGATAGTTCAGGGTCAGTTTCTGTGATAGTTGTATGTCTAGATTTTACTGTTACATTTAGGGTTAGGGTTAGTGGTTATGATTATGGTAAGCGTTAGTGTTAGTGGTAGGTGTAGGGTTGGGTTTAGCGCCGTGGTTTCTCTTTCTGTTAGGTTTATGGCTAGTTTTATGGTTAGGGTTAGGTTTAGCATTATGGTGAGCGTTACTTTAGGATTTGGGTTAGGGTTAAGGTTAGGGTTAGGCTTCGTGCTAGGGTTAGTGTGAGGTTTATGACAGGGTTACAGTCAGTGTTAGGGGTAGCGTTTGTTAGTGGGTTTAGGGTTACAGTTAGATTTGGCATTAGTTTTTGTCGTATGGTCAGGTCAAGTGATACGGTTACGCTTTGTGTTAGGGTTAGGTTAGTATTACGTTTATTATTAGTGTTAGTGTTAGTGTTAAGTTTAGGTTAGGCTTAGGGTTAGGGTTAAGGTTATCGTTGGGTTTTGGGTGTTGTTACTTTAGCGTTAATGTTAGGTTTCAGGTTTTTTTTAGAGTTAAAGTGGGGTTTACAGTTTAGTTAGGTTAATCTTATCGTTAGGGTTAGTGGTTAGAATGAGTGTTCTGTTTAGTGTTTGTGTTAGCACTATGTTTAGAGTTAGTGTTATGGTTAGGGTTAGTTTTATGGATTGGAATAGGTTTAGGTTAGGCTTATGATATGCTTAGGATTAGGGTTAATATTCGTGGTAGCGTCAGTGTTATGGTTATGGTTATTGTTATGGTTAGGAGGAGGGTTCAGAATAGGGATTGCTTAGTGTTAGCGTTAGCGTTGGTGATAATGTGAGGTTTTGGGTTTGAGTTTGTGTTCGTGTTAGTCTTAGCATTAGATTGTGGTTTGCTTAGAGTCACGGTCATGGTAAGTGCATGTGTTAGGTTTGGGTTAGGCTTAGGGTCTGTGTTAATGTTAGGTTAGCATTGGTGTTAAGTTAAGGTTTGGGTTAGTTTTAGTTTTTCGTGTTGGGTTTTGGCTGGCGTTACATTTAGTTAGTCGTAGTATTATGGTTACTTTTAGGGTTAGGATTAGCTTAGGGTTGGGGTTAGTGTTTATGTTAGGGTTAAGTTTCAGGTTTAATGTTAGAGTTAATGTACTTTTAGGTGAGGGTTAGTGTCATGGTTGGAATAGGTTTAGGTTAAAGTTATGTTATGCTTAGCTTTAGTCTTAATATTAGTGTTAGGGTTAGTTTTATGGTTATGGTTAGTGTTACGGTTAGGTGGAGGGTTCAGATTAGGGATTGTTAGGGTTAGCGTTAAGGTTGGTGATCATGTGAGCTTTAGGGTTTGAGTTGTGTTAGTGTTAGTCATAGTGTTAGATTACGTTAGAGTCACGTTAGATTTGGTTAGAGTCACGGTTTGGGTTAGTGTTTGTCTTAGTTTATGGTTATGCTTAGGGTTATCGTCAGGTTAGCGTTAGGTTAGGGTTGGTGTTAGGTTAACGTTTGTGTCAGTTTTCGGTTTAGTGTTGGGTTTTAGCTGTGCGATACATTTACTTAGTGGTAGCATTATTGTTATGTTTTGGGTTAGAGTTAGGTTAGGGTTAGGTTTACAGTTTTTTGTTAGGGTTAACTTTCAGGTTGATGTTAGTGTTAATGTTAGTTTAGGTTAGGGTTAGTGTTAGTGTTTTGCTTTAGTGTACATTACCTATAATGATGCTGTTAATGCTAGGGGAATGGATAGTTCAGGGTCAGTTTCTGTGATAGTTGTATGTCTAGATTTTACTGTTAGATTTAGGGTTAGGGTTAGTGGTTATGATTATGGTAAGCGTTAGTGTTAGTGGTAGGTGTAGGGTTGGGTTTAGCGCCGTGGTTTCTCTTTCTGTTAGGTTTATGGCTAGTTTTATGGTTAGGGTTAGGTTTAGCATTATGGTGAGCGTTACTTTAGGATTTGGGTTAGGGTTAAGGTTAGGGTTAGGCTTAGTGCTAGGGTTAGTGTGAGGTTTATGACAGGGTTACAGTCAGTGTTAGGGGTGGCGTTTGTTAGTGGGTTTAGGGTTACGGTTAGATTTTGCATTAGTTTTTGTCGTATGGTCAGGTCAAGTGATACGATTCGCTTTGTGTTAGGGTTAGGTTAGTATTACGTTTATTATTAGTGTTAGTGTTAAGTTTAGGTTAGGCTT
The DNA here is from genome assembly GCF_943737965.1 of Phodopus roborovskii. Taxonomy (NCBI): domain Eukaryota; kingdom Metazoa; phylum Chordata; class Mammalia; order Rodentia; family Cricetidae; genus Phodopus; species Phodopus roborovskii. The sequence goes on from NW_026126974.1 coordinate 40,420, forward strand.
AGGGTTAGGGTTAAGGTTATCGTTGGGTTTTGGGTGTTGTTACTTTCGCGTTAATGTTAGGTTTCAGGTTTTTTTAGAGTTAAAGTGGGGTTTACAGTTTAGTTAGAGTTAATCTTATCGTTAGGGTTAGTGGTTAGATGGGTGTTCTGTTTAGTGTTTGTGTTAGCACTATGTTTAGAGTTAGTGTTATGGTTGGGGTTAGTTTTATGGATTGGAATAGGTTTAGGTTAGGCTTATGATATGCTTAGGATTAGGGTTAATATTCGTGGTAGCGTCAGTGTTATGGTTATGGTTATTGTTATGGTTAGGAGGAGGGTTCAGAATAGGGATTGCTTAGTGTTAGCGTTAGCGTTGGTGATAATGTGAGGTTTTGGGTTTGAGTTTGTGTTCGTGTTAGTCTTAGCATTAGATTGTGGTTTGCTTAGAGTCACGGTCATGGTAAGTGCATGTGTTAGGTTTGGGTTAGGCTTAGGGTCTGTGTTAATGTTAGGTTAGCATTGGTGTTAAGTTAAGGTTTGGGTTAGTTTTAGTTTTCGTGTTGGGTTTGGCTGGCGTTACATTTAGTTAGTCGTAGTATTATGGTTACTTTTAGGGTTGGGATTAGCTTAGGGTTGGGGTTAGTGTTTATGTTAGGGTTAAGTTTCAGGTTTAATGTTAGAGTTAATGTACTTTTAGGTGAGGGTTAGTGTCATGGATTGGAATAGGTTTAGGTTAAAGTTATGTTATGCTTAGCTTTAGTCTTAATATTAGTGTTAGGGTTAGTTTTATGGTTATGGTTAGTGTTACGGTTAGGTGGAGGGTTCAGATTAGGGATTGTTAGGGTTAGCGTTAAGGTTGGTGATCATGTGAGCTTTAGGGTTTGAGTTGTGTTAGTGTTAGTCATAGTGTTAGATTACGTTAGAGTCACGTTAGATTTGGTTTAGAGTCACGGTTTGGGTTAGTGCTTGTCTTAGTTTATGGTTATGCTTAGGGTTATCGTCAGGTTAGCGTTAGGTTAGGGTTGGTGTTAGGTTAACGTTTGTGTCAGTTTTAGGTTTAGTGTTGGGTTTTAGCTATGCGATACATTTACTTAGTGGTAGCATTATTGTTATGTTTAGGGTTAGAGTTAGGTTGGGGTTAGGTTTACAGTTTTTGTTAGGGTTAACTTTCAGGTTGATGTTAGTGTTAATGTTAGTTTAGGTTAGGGTTAGTGTTAGTGTTTTGCTTTAGTGTACATTACCTATAATGATGCTGTTAATGCTAGGGGAATGGATAGTTCAGGGTCAGTTTCTGTGATAGTTGTATGTCTAGATTTTACTGTTAGATTTAGGGTTAGGGTTAGTGGTTATGATTATGGTAAGCGTTAGTGTTAGTGGTAGGTGTAGGGTTGGGTTTAGCGCCGTGGTTTCTCTTTCTGTTAGGTTTATGGCTAGTTTTATGGTTAGGGTTAGGTTTAGCATTATGGTGAGCGTTACTTTAGGATTTGGGTTAGGGTTAAGGTTAGGGTTAGGCTTCGTGCTAGGGTTAGTGTGAGGTTTATGACAGGGTTACAGTCAGTGTTAGGGGTAGCGTTTGTTAGTGGGTTTAGAGTTACGTTTAGATTTTGCATTAGTTTTTGTCGTATGGTCAGTTCAAGTGATACGGTTATGCTTTGTGTTAGGGTTAGGTTAGTATTACGTTTATTATTAGTGTTAGTGTTAGTGTTAAGTTTAGGTTAGGCTTAGGGTTAGGGTTAAGGTTATCGTTGGGTTTTGGGTGTGTGTTACTTTAGCGTTAATGTTAGGTTTTAGGTTTTTTTTAGAGTTAAAGTGGGGTTTACAGTTTAGTTAGAGTTAATCTTATCGTTAGGGTTAGTGGTTAGAATGAGTGTTCTGTTTAGTGTTTGTGTTAGCACTATGTTTTGAGTTAGTGTTATGGTTAGGGTTAGTTTTATGGATTGGAATAAGTTTAGGTTAGGCTTATGATATGCTTAGGATTAGGGTTAATATTCGTGGTATCGTCAGTGTTATGGTTATTGTTTGGTTAGGAGGAGGGTTCAGAATAGGGATTGCTTAGTGTTAGCGTTAGCGTTGGTGATAACGTGAGGTTTTGGGTTTGAGTTTGTGTTCGTGTTAGTCTTAGCATTAGATTGTGGTTTGCTTAAGTCACGGTCATGGTAAGTGCATGTGTTAGGTTTGGGTTAGGCTTAGGGTCTGTGTTAATGTTAGGTTAGCATTGGTGTTAAGTTAAGGTTTGGGTTAGTTTTAGTTTTCGTGTTGGGTTTTGGCTGGCGTTACATTTAGTTAGTCGTAGTATTATGGTTACTTTTAGGGTTAGGATTAGCTTAGGGTTGGGGTTAGTGTTTATGTTAGGGTTAAGTTTCAGGTTTAATGTTAGAGTTAATGTACTTTTAGGTGAGGGTTAGTGTCATGGATTGGAATAGGTTTAGGTTAAAGTTATGTTATGCTTAGCTTTAGTCTTAATATTAGTGTTAGGGTTAGTTTTATGGTTATGGTTAGTGTTACGGTTAGGTGGAGGGTTCAGATTAGGGATTGTTAGGGTTAGCTTTAAGGTTGGTGATCATGTGAGCTTTAGGGTTTGAGTTGTGTTAGTGTTAGTCATAGTGTTAGATTACGTTAGAGTCACGTTAGATTTGGTTAGAGTCACGGTTTGGGTTAGTGCTTGTCTTAGTTTATGGTTATGCTTAGGGTTATCGTCAGGTTAGCGTTAGGTTAGGGTTGGTGTTAGGTTAACGTTTGTGTCAGTTTTCGGTTTAGTGTTGGGTTTTAGCTGTGCGATACATTTACTTAGTGGTAGCATTATTGTTATGTTTAGGGTTAGAGTTAGGTTAGGGTTAGGTTTACAGTTTTTGTTAGGGTTAACTTTCAGGTTGATGTTAGTGTTAATGTTAGTTTAGGTTAGGGTTAGTGTTAGTGTTTTGCTTTAGTGTACATTACCTATTGATGCTGTTAATGCTAGGGAATGGATAGTTCAGGGTCAGTTTCTGTGATAGTTGTATGTCTAGATTTTACTATTAGATTTAGGGTTAGGGTTAGTGGTTATGATTATGGTAGCGTTAGTGTTAGTGGTAGGTGTAGGGTTGGGTTTAGCGCCGTGGTTTCTCTTTCTGTTAGGTTTATGGCTAGTTTATGGTTAGGGTTAGGTTTAGCATTATGGTGAGCGTTACTTTAGGATTTGGGTTAGGGTTAAGGTTAGGGTTAGGCTTCGTGCTAGGGTTAGTGTGAGGTTTATGACAGGGTTACAGTCAGTGTTAGGGGTAGCGTTTGTTAGTGGGTTTAGGGTTACGGTTAGATTTTGCATTAGTTTTGTCGTATGGTCAGTTCAAGTGATACGGTTATGCTTTGTGTTAGGGTTAGGTTAGTATTACGTTTATTATTAGTGTTAGTGTTAGTGTTAAGTTTAGGTTAGGCTTAGGGTTAGGGTTAAGGTTATCGTTGGGTTTTGGGTGTGTGTTACTTTGGCGTTAATGTTGGGTTTTAGGTTTTTTTAGAGTTAAAGTGGGGTTTACAGTTTAGTTAGAGTTAATCTTGTCGTTAGGGTTAGTGGTTAGAATGAGTGTTCTGTTTAGTGTTTGTGTTAGCACTATGTTTTGAGTTAGTGTTATGGTTAGGGTTAGTTTTATGGATTGGAATAGGTTTAGGTTAGGCTTATGATATGCTTAGGATTAGGGTTAATATTCGTGGTATCGTCAGTGTTATGGTTATTGTTATGGTTAGGAGGAGGGTTCAGAATAGGGATTGCTTAGTGTTAGCGTTAGCGTTGGTGATAATGTGAGGTTTGGGTTTGAGTTTGTGTTCGTGTTAGTCTTAGCATTAGATTGTGGTTTGCTTAGAGTCACGGTCATGGTAAGTGCTGTGTTAGGTTTGGGTTAGGCTTAGGGTCTGTGTTAATGTTGGGTTAGCATTGGTGTTAAGTTAAGGTTTGGGTTAGTTTTAGTTTTCGTGTTGGGTTTTGGCTGGCGTTACATTTAGTTAGTCGTAGTATTATGGTTACTTTTAGGGTTGGGATTAGCTTAGGGTTGGGGTTAGTGTTTATGTTGGGGTTAGTTTCAGGTTTAATGTTAGAGTTAATGTACTTTTAGGTGAGGGTTAGTGTCATGGATTGGAATAGGTTTAGGTTAAAGTTATGTTATGCTTAGCTTTAGTCTTAATATTAGTGTTAGGGTTAGTTTTATGGTTATGGTTAGTGTTACGGTTAGGTGGAGGGTTCAGATTAGGGATTGTTGGGTTAGCTTTAAGGTTGGTGATCATGTGAGCTTTAGGGTTTGAGTTGTGTTAGTGTTAGTCATAGTGTTAGATTACGTTAGAGTCACGTTAGATTTGGTTGAGTCACGGTTTGGGTTAGTGTTTGTCTTAGTTTATGGTTATGCTTAGGGTTATCGTCAGGTTAGCGTTAGGTTAGGGTTGGTGTTAGGTTAACGTTTGTGTCAGTTTTAGGTTTAGTGTTGGGTTTTAGCTGTGCGATACATTTTACTTAGTGGTAGCATTATTGTTATGTTTAGGGTTAGAGTTAGGTTAGGGTTAGGTTTACAGTTTTTGTTAGGGTTAACTTTCAGGTTGATGTTAGTGTTAATGTTAGTTTAGGTTAGGGTTAGTGTTAGTGTTTTGCTTTAGTGTACATTACCTATAATGATGCTGTTAATGCTAGGGGGAATGGATAGTTCAGAGGTCAGTTTCTGTGATAGTTGTATGTCTAGATTTTACTGTTAGATTTAGGGTTAGGGTTAGTGGTTATGATTATGGTAAGCGTTAGTGTTAGTGGTAGGTGTAGGGTTGGGTTTAGCGCCGTGGTTTCTCTTTCTGTTAGGTTTATGGCTAGTTTTATGGTTAGGGTTAGGTTTAGCATTATGGTGAGCGTTACTTTAGGATTTGGGTTAGGGTTAAGGTTAGGGTTAGGCTTGTGCTAGGGTTAGTGTGGTTTATGACAGGGTTACAGTCAGTGTTAGGGGTAGCGTTTGTTAGTGGGTTTAGGGTTACGGTTAGATTTGGCATTAGTTTTTGTCGTATGGTCAGGTCAAGTGATACGGTTACGCTTTGTGTTAGGGTTAGGTTAGTATTACGTTTATTATTAGTGTCAGTGTTAGTGTTAAGTTTAGGTTAGGCTTAGGGTTAGGGTTAAAGGTTATCGTTGGGTTTTGGGTGTTGTTACTTTAGCGTTAATGTTAGGTTTCAGGTTTTTTTTTAGAGTTAAAGTGGGGTTTACAGTTTAGTTAGAGTTAATCTTATCGTTAGGGTTAGTGGTTAGAATGGTGTTCTGTTTAGTGTTTGTGTTAGCACTATGTTTAGAGTTAGTGTTATGGTTAGGGTTAGTTTTATGGATTGGAATAGGTTTAGGTTAGGCTTATGATATGCTTAGGATTAGGGTTAATATTCGTGGTAGCGTCAGTGTTATGGTTATGGTTATTGTTATGGTTAGGAGAGGGTTCAGAATAGGGATTGCTTAGTGTTAGCGTTAGCGTTGGTGATAACGTGGGTTTGGGTTTGAGTTTGTGTTCGTGTTAGTCTTAGCATTAGATTGTGGTTTGCTTAGAGTCACGGTCATGGTAAGTGCATGTGTTAGGTTTGGGTTAGGCTTAGGGTCTGTGTTAATGTTAGGTTAGCATTGGTGTTAAGTTAAGGTTTGGGTTAGTTTTAGTTTTCGTGTTGGGTTTTGGCTGGCGTTACATTTAGTTAGTCGTGTATTATGGTTACTTTTAGGGTTGGGATTAGCTTAGGGTTGGGGTTAGTGTTTATGTTAGGGTTAAGTTTCAGGTTTAATGTTAGAGTTAATGTACTTTTAGGTGAGGGTTAGTGTCATGGATTGGAATAGGTTTAGGTTAAAGTTATGTTATGCTTAGCTTTAGTCTTAATATTAGTGTTAGGGTTAGTTTTATGGTTATGGTTAGTGTTACGGTTAGGTGGAGGGTTCAGATTAGGGATTGTTAGGGTTAGCTTTAAGGTTGGTGATCATGTGAGCTTTAGGGTTTGAGTTGTGTTAGTGTTAGTCATAGTGTTAGATTACGTTAGAGTCACGTTAGATTTGGTTAGAGTCACGGTTTGGGTTAGTGTTTGTCTTAGTTTATGGTTATGCTTAGGGTTATCGTCAGGTTAGCGTTAGGTTAGGGTTGGTGTTAGGTTAACGTTTGTGTCAGTTTTCGGTTTAGTGTTGGGTTTTAGCTGTGCGATACATTTTACTTAGTGGTAGCATTATTGTTATGTTTAGGGTTAGAGTTAGGTTAGGGTTAGGTTTACAGTTTTTGTTAGGGTTGCTTTCAGGTTGATGTTAGTGTTAATGTTAGTTTAGGTTAGGGTTAGTGTTAGTGTTTTGCTTTAGTGTACATTACCTATAATGATGCTGTTAATGCTAGGGAATGGATAGTTCAGGGTCAGTTTCTGTGATAGTTGTATGTCTAGATTTTACTGTTAGATTTAGGGTTAGGGTTAGTGGTTATGATTATGGTAGCGTTAGTGTTAGTGGTAGGTGTAGGGTTGGGTTTAGCGCCGTGGTTTCTCTTTCTGTTAGGTTTATGGCTAGTTTTATGGTTAGGGTTAGGTTTAGCATTATGGTGAGCGTTACTTTAGGATTTGGGTTAGGGTTAAGGTTAGGGTTAGGCTTAGGTGCTAGGGTTAGTGTGAGGTTTATGACAGGGTTACAGTCAGTGTTGGGGGTAGCGTTTGTTAGTGGGTTTAGGGTTACGGTTAGATTTTGCATTAGTTTTTGTCGTATGGTCAGGTCAAGTGATACGGTTACGCTTTGTGTTAGGGTTAGGTTAGTATTACGTTTATTATTAGTGTTAGTGTTGGTGTTAAGTTTAGGTTAGGCTTAGGGTTAGGGTTAAGGTTATCGTTGGGTTTGGGGTGTGTGTTACTTTAGCGTTAATGTTAGGTTTCGGGTTTTTTAGAGTTAAAGTGGGGTTTACAGTTTAGTTAGAGTTAATCTTATCGTTAGGGTTAGTGGTTAGAATGAGTGTTCTGTTTAGTGTTTGTGTTAGCACTATGTTTTGAGTTAGTGTTATGGTTAGGGTTAGTTTTATGGATTGGAATAAGTTTAGGTTAGGCTTATGATATGCTTAGGATTAGGGTTAATATTCGTGGTATCGTCAGTGTTATGGTTATTGTTAGTGGTTAGGAGGAGGGTTCAGAATAGGGATTGCTTAGTGTTAGCGTTAGCGTTGGTGATAATGTGAGGTTTTGGGTTTGAGTTTGTGTTCGTGTTAGTCTTAGCATTAGATTGTGGTTTGCTTAGAGTCACGGTCATGGTAAGTGCATGTGTTAGGTTTGGGTTAGGCTTAGGGTCTGTGTTAATGTTAGGTTAGCATTGGTGTTAAGTTAAGGTTTGGGTTAGTTTTAGTTTTGCGTGTTGGGTTTTGGCTGGCGTTACATTTAGTTAGTCGTAGTATTATGGTTACTTTTAGGGTTGGATTAGCTTAGGGTTGGGGTTAGTGTTTATGTTAGGGTTAAGTTTCAGGTTTAATGTTAGAGTTAATGTACTTTTAGGTGAGGGTTAGTGTCATGGATTGGAATAGGTTTAGGTTAAAGTTATGTTATGCTTAGCTTTAGTCTTAATATTAGTGTTAGGGTTAGTTTTATGGTTATGGTTAGTGTTACGGTTAGGTGGAGGGTTCAGATTAGGGATTGTTAGGGTTAGCGTTAAGGTTGGTGATCATGTGAGCTTTAGGGTTTGAGTTGTGTTAGTGTTAGTCATAGTGTTAGATTACGTTAGAGTCACGTTAGATTTGGTTAAGTCACGGTTTGGGTTAGTGTTTGTCTTAGTTTATGGTTATGCTTAGGGTTATCGTCAGGTTAGCGTTAGGTTAGGGTTGGTGTTAGGTTAACGTTTGTGTCAGTTTTTCGGTTTAGTGTTGGGTTTTAGCTATGCGATACTTTTTACTTAGTGGTAGCATTATTGTTATGTTTAGGGTTAGAGTTAGGTTAGGGTTAGGTTTACAGTTTTTGTTAGGGTTAACTTTCAGGTTGATGTTAGTGTTAATGTTAGTTTAGGTTAGGGTTAGTGTTAGTGTTTTGCTTTAGTGTACATTACCTTATGATGCTGTTAATGCTAGGAATGGATAGTTCAGGGTCAGTTTCTGTGATAGTTGTATGTCTAGATTTTACTGTTAGATTTAGGGTTAGGGTTAGTGGTTATGATTATGGTAAGCGTTAGTGTTAGTGGTAGGTGTAGGGTTGGGTTTAGCGCCGTGGTTTCTCTTTCTGTTAGGTTTATGGCTAGTTTTATGGTTAGGGTTAGGTTTAGCATTATGGTGAGCGTTACTTTAGGATTTGGGTTAGGGTTAAGGTTAGGGTTAGGCTTCGTCTAGGGTTAGTGTGGGGTTTATGACAGGGTTACAGTCAGTGTTAGGGGTAGCGTTTGTTAGTGGGTTTAGGGTTACAGTTAGATTTGGCATTAGTTTTTGTCGTATGGTCAGGTCAAGTGATAGATTACGCTTTGTGTTAGGGTTAGGTTAGTATTACGTTTATTATTAGTGTTAGTGTTAGTGTTAAGTTTAGGTTAGGCTTAGGGTTAGGGTTAAGGTTATCGTTGGGTTTTGGGTGTTGTTACTTTAGCGTTAATGTTAGGTTTCAGGTTTTTTAGAGTTAAAGTGGGGTTTACAGTTTAGTTAGAGTTAATCTTATCGTTAGGGTTAGTGGTTAGAATGAGTGTTCTGTTTAGTGTTTGTGTTAGCACTATGTTTAGATTAGTGTTATGGTTAGGGTTAGTTTTATGGATTGGAATAGGTTTAGGTTAGGCTTATGATATGCTTAGGATTAGGGTTAATATTCGTGGTAGCGTCAGTGTTATGGTTATGGTTATTGTTATGGTTAGGAGGAGGGTTCAGAATAGGGATTGCTTAGTGTTAGCGTTAGCGTTGGTGATAACGTGAGGTTTTGGGTTTGAGTTTGTGTTGTGTTAGTCTTAGCATTAGATTGTGGTTTGCTTAGAGTCACGGTCATGGTAAGTGCATGTGTTAGGTTTGGGTTAGGCTTAGGGTCTGTGTTAATGTTAGGTTAGCATTGGTGTTAAGTTAAGGTTTGGGTTAGTTTTAGTTTTCGTGTTGGGTTTTTGGCTGGCGTTACATTTTAATTAGTCGTAGTATTATGGTTACTTTTAGGGTTGGGATTAGCTTAGGGTTGGGGTTAGTGTTTATGTTAGGGTTAAGTTTCAGGTTTAATGTTAGAGTTAATGTACTTTTAGGTGAGGGTTAGTGTCATGGATTGGAATAGGTTTAGGTTAAATTTATGTTATGCTTAGCTTTAGTCTTAATATTAGTGTTAGGGTTAGTTTTATGGTTATGGTTAGTGTTACGGTTAGGTGGAGGGTTCAGATTAGGGATTGTTAGGGTTAGCTTTAAGGTTGGTGATCATGTGAGCTTTAGGGTTTGAGTTGTGTTAGTGTTAGTCATAGTGTTAGATTACGTTAGAGTCACGTTAGATTTGGTTAGAGTCACGGTTTGGGTTAGTGTTTGTCTTAGTTTATGGTTATGCTTAGGGTTATCGTCAGGTTAGCGTTAGGTTAGGGTTGGTGTTAGGTTAACGTTTGTGTCAGTTTTTCGGTTTAGTGTTGGGTTTTAGCTGTGCGATACATTTACTTAGTGGTAGCATTATTGTTATGTTTAGGGTTAGAGTTAGGTTAGGGTTAGGTTTACAGTTTTTGTTAGGGTTAACTTTCAGGTTGATGTTAGTGTTAATGTTAGTTTAGGTTAGGGTTAGTGTGTGTTTTGCTTTAGTGTACATTACCTATAATGATGCTGTTAATGCTAGGGGAATGGATAGTTCAGGGTCAGTTTCTGTGATAGTTGTATGTCTAGATTTTACTGTTAGATTTAGGGTTAGGGTTAGTGGTTATGATTATATGGGTTGGTGTTAGTGGTAGGTGTAGGGTTGGGTTTAGCGCCGTGGTTTCTCTTTCTATTGGTTTATGGCTAGTTTTATGGTTAGGGTTAGGTTTAGCATTATGGTGAGCGTTACTTTAGGATTTGGGTTAGGGTTAAGGTTAGGGTTAGGCTTCGTGCTAGGGTTAGTGTGAGGTTTATGACAGGGTTACAGTCAGTGTTAGGGGTAGCGTTTGTTAGTGGGTTTAGGGTTACGGTTAGATTTTGCATTAGTTTTTGTCGTATGGTCAGGTCAAGTGATCGGTTACGCTTTGTGTTAGGGTTAGGTTAGTATTACGTTTATTATTAGTGTTAGTGTTAGTGTTAAGTTTAGGTTAGGCTTAGGGTTAGGGTTAAGGTTATCGTTGGGTTTGGGTGTGTGTTACTTTAGCGTTAATGTTAGGTTTCCAGGTTTTTTTTTAGAGTTAAAGTGGGGTTTACAGTTTAGTTAGAGTTAATCTTATCGTTAGGGTTAGTGGTTAGAATGAGTGTTCTGTTTAGTGTTTGTGTTAGCACTATGTTTTGAGTTAGTGTTATGGTTAGGGTTAGTTTTATGGATTGGAATAAGTTTAGGTTAGGCTTATGATATGCTTAGGATTAGGGTTAATATTAGGTGGTATCGTCAGTGTTATGGTTATTGTTATGGTTAGGAGGAGGGTTCAGAATAGGGATTGCTTAGTGTTAGCGTTAGCGTTGGTGATAATGTGAGGTTTTGGGTTTGAGTTTGTGTTCGTGTTAGTCTTAGCATTGGGTGTGGTTTGCTTAGAGTCACGGTCATGGTAAGTGCATGTGTTAGGTTTGGGTTAGGCTTAGGGTCTGTGTTAATGTTAGGTTAGCATTGGTGTTAAGTTAAGGTTTGGGTTAGTTTTAGTTTTCGTGTTGGGTTTTGGCTGGCGTTACATTTAGTTAGTCGTAGTATTATGGTTACTTTAGGGTTAGGATTAGCTTAGGGTTGGGGTTAGTGTTTATGTTAGGGTTAAGTTTCAGGTTTAATGTTAGAGTTAATGTACTTTTAGGTGAGGGTTAGTGTCATGGATTGGAATAGGTTTAGGTTAAAGTTATGTTATGCTTTAGCTTTAGTCTTAATATTAGTGTTAGGGTTAGTTTTATGGTTATGGTTAGTGTTACGGTTAGGTGGAGGGTTCAGATTAGGGATTGTTAGGGTTAGCGTTAAGGTTGGTGATCATGTGAGCTTTAGGGTTTGAGTTGTGTTAGTGTTAGTCATAGTGTTAGATTACGTTAGAGTCACGTTAGATTTGGTTAGAGTCACGGTTTGGGTTAGTGTTTGTCTTAGTTTATGGTTATGCTTAGGGTTATCGTCAGGTTAGCGTTAGGTTAGGGTTGGTGTTAGGTTAACGTTTGTGTCAGTTTCCGGTTTAGTGTTGGGTTTTAGCTGTGCGATACATTTACTTAGTGGTAGCATTATTGTTATGTTTAGGGTTAGAGTTAGGTTAGGGTTAGGTTTACAGTTTTTGTTAGGGTTAACTTTCAGGTTGATGTTAGTGTTAATGTTAGTTTAGGTTAGGGTTAGTGTTAGTGTTTTGCTTTAGTGTACATTACCTATAATGATGCTGTTAATGCTAGGGGAATGGATAGTTCAGGGTCAGTTTCTGTGATAGTTGTATGTCTAGATTTTACTGTTAGATTTAGGGTTAGGGTTAGTGGTTATGATTATGGTAAGCGTTAGTGTTAGTGGTAGGTGTAGGGTTGGGTTTAGCGCCGTGGTTTCTCTTTCTGTTAGGTTTATGGCTAGTTTTATGGTTAGGGTTAGGTTTAGCATTATGGTGAGCGTTACTTTAGGATTTGGGTTAGGGTTAAGGTTAGGGTTAGGCTTCGTGCTAGGGTTAGTGTGAGGTTTATGACAGGGTTACAGTCAGTGTTAGGGGTAGCGTTTGTTAGTGGGTTTAGGGTTACAGTTAGATTTGGCATTAGTTTTTGTCGTATGGTCAGGTCAAGTGATACCGGTTACGCTTTGTGTTAGGGTTAGGTTAGTATTACGTTTATTATTAGTGTTAGTGTTAGTGTTAAGTTTAGGTTAGGCTTAGGGTTGGGGTTAAGGTTATCGTTGGGTTTTGGGTGTTGTTACTTTAGCGTTAATGTTAGGTTTCAGGTTTTTTTTAGAGTTAAAGTGGGGTTTACAGTTTAGTTAGAGTTAATCTTATCGTTGGGTTGGTGGTTAGAATGAGTGTTCTGTTTAGTGTTTGTGTTAGCACTATGTTTGAGTTAGTGTTATGGTTAGGGTTAGTTTTATGGATTGGAATAAGTTTAGGTTAGGCTTATGATATGCTTAGGATTAGGTTTAATATTCGTGGTATCGTCAGTGTTATGGTTATTGTTATGGTTAGGAGGAGGTTCAGAATAGGGATTGCTTAGTGTTAGCGTTAGCGTTGGTGATAATGTGAGGTTTTGGGTTTGAGTTTTTGTTCGTGTTAGTCTTAGCATTAGATTGTGGTTTGCTTAGAGTCACGGTCATGGTAAGTGCATGTGTTAGGTTTGGGTTAGGCTTAGGGTCTGTGTTAATGTTAGGTTACTGGTGTTAAGTTAAGGTTTGGGTTAGTTTTAGTTTCGTTTGGGTTTTGGCTGGCGTTACATTTAGTTAGTCGTAGTATTATGGTTACTTTTAGGGTTAGGATTAGCTTAGGGTTGGGGTTAGTGTTTATGTTAGGGTTAAGTTTCAGGTTTAATGTTAGAGTTAATGTCTTTTAGGTGAGGTTAGTGTCATGGATTGGAATAGGTTTAGATTTAAGTTATATTTATGCTTAGCTTTAGTCTTAATATTAGTGTTAGGGTTAGTTTTATGGTTATAGTTAGTGTTACGGTTAGGTGGAGGGTTCAGATTAGGGATTGTTAGGGTTAGCGTTAAGGTTGGTGATCATGTGACTTTAGGGTTTGAGTTGTGTTAGTGTTAGTCATAGTGTTAGATTAACGTTAGAGTCACGTTAGATTTGGTTAGAGTCACGGTTTGGGTTAGTGTTTGTCTTAGTTTATGGTTATGCTTAGGGTTATCGTCAGGTTAGCGTTAGGTTAGGGTTGGTGTTAGGTTTAACGTTTGTGTCAGTTTTCGGTTTAGTGTTGGGTTTTAGCTGTGCGATACATTTACTTAGTGGTAGCATTATTGTTATGTTTAGGGTTAGAGTTAGGTTAGGGTTAGGTTTACAGTTTTTGTTAGGGTTAACTTTCAGGTTGATGTTAGTGTTAATGTTAGTTTAGGTTAGGGTTAGTGTTAGTGTTTTGCTTTAGTGTACATTACCTATAATGATGCTGTTAATGCTAGGGGGAATGGATAGTTCAGGGTCAGTTTCTGTGATAGTTGTATGTCTAGATTTTACTGTTAGATTTAGGGTTAGGGGTTAGTGGTTATGATTATAGTAGCGTTAGTGTTAGTGGTAGGTGTAGGGTTGGGTTTAGCGCCGTGGTTTCTCTTTTCCTGGTAGGTTTATGGCTAGTTTTATGGTTAGGGTTAGGTTTAGCATTATGGTGAGCGTTACTTTAGGATTTGGGTTAGGGTTAAGGTTAGGGTTAGGCTTCGTGCTAGGGTTAGTGTGAGGTTTATGACAGGGTTACAGTCAGTGTTAGAGATGGCGTTTGTTAGTGGGTTTAGGGTTACAGTTAGATTTGGCATTAGTTTTTGTCGTATGGTCAGGTCAAGTGATACGGTTACGCTTTGTGTTAGGGTTAGGTTAGTATTACGTTTATTATTAGTGTTAGTGTTAGTGTTAAGTTTAGTTTAGGCTTAGGGTTAGGGTTAAGGTTATCGTTGGGTTTGGGTGTTGTTACTTTAGCGTTAATGTTGGGTTTCAGGTTTTTTTTAGAGTTAAAGTGGGGTTTACAGTTTAGTTGAGTTAATCTTATCGTTAGGGTTAGTGTTTAGAATGAGTGTTCTTTTTAGTGTTTGTGTTAGCACTATGTTTTGAGTTAGTGTTATGGTTAGGGTTAGTTTTATGGATTGGAATAAGTTTAGGTTAGGCTTATGATATGCTTAGGATTAGGGTTAATATTCGTGGTATCGTCAGTGTTATGGTTATTGTTATGGTTAGGAGGAGGGTTCAGAATAGGGATTGCTTAGTGTTAGCGTTAGCGTTGGTGATAATGTGAGGTTTGGGTTTGAGTTTGTGTTCGTGTTAGTCTTAGCATTAGATTGTGGTTTGCTTAGAGTCACGGTCATGGTAAGTGCATGTGTTAGGTTTGGGTTAGGCTTAGGGTCTGTGTTAATGTTAGGTTAGCATTGGTGTTAAGTTAAGGTTTGGGTTAGTTTTAGTTTTTCGTGTTGGGTTTTGGCTGGCGTTACATTTAGTTAGTCGTAGTATTATGGTTACTTTTAGGGTTAGGATTAGCTTAGGGTTGGGGTTAGTGTTTATGTTAGGGTTAAGTTTCAGGTTTAATGTTAGAGTTAATGTACTTTTAGGTGAGGGTTAGTGTCATGGATTGGAATAGGTTTAGGTTAAAGTTATATTATGCTTAGCTTTAGTCTTAATATTAGTGTTAGGGTTAGTTTTATGGTTATGGTTAGTGTTACGGTTAGGTGGAGGGGGTTCAGATTAGGGATTGTTAGGGTTAGCTTTAAGGTTGGTGATCATGTGAGCTTTAGGGTTTGAGTTGTGTTAGTGTTAGTCATAGTGTTAGATTACGTTAGAGTCACGTTAGATTTGGTTAGAGTCACGGTTTGGGTTAGTGTTTGTCTTGGTTTATGGTTATGCTTAGGGTTATCGTCAGGTTAGCGTTAGGTTAGGGTTGGTGTTAGGTTAACGTTTGTGTCAGTTTTAGGTTTAGTGTTGGGTTTTTAGCTGTGCGATACATTTACTTAGTGGTAGCATTATTGTTATGTTTAGGGTTAGAGTTAGGTTAGGGTTAGGTTTACAGTTTTGTTAGGGTTAACTTTCAGGTTGATGTTAGTGTTAATGTTAGTTTAGGTTAGGGTTAGTGTTAGTGTTTTGCTTTAGTGTACATTACCTATAATGATGCTGTTAATGCTAGGGGGAATGGATAGTTCAGGGTCAGTTTCTGTGATAGTTGTATGTCTAGATTTTACTGTTAGATTTAGGGTTAGGGTTAGTGGTTATGATTATGAGTAGCGTTAGTGTTAGTGGTAGGTGTAGGGTTGGGTTTAGCGCCGTGGTTTCTCTTTCTGTTAGGTTTATGGCTAGTTTTATGGTTGGGGTTAGGTTTAGCATTATGGTGAGGCGTTACTTTAGGATTTGGGTTAGGGTTAAGGTTG